>NW_012120709.1:3096751-3128578 GCF_000951035.1 Colobus angolensis palliatus | reverse complement strand
AGGCGGGAGGATCACCTGAGGTCAGGAGTTTGAGACCAGCCTGGCCAACATGGTGAAGCCCTGTTTCTACTAAAAATACAAAAATTAGCTAGGCATGGTGGTGGGCACCAGTAGTCCCAGCTACTCGGGAGGCTGAGGCAGGAGAATCTCTTGAACCCAGGAGGCGGAGGTTGCAGTAAGCCGAGATCGCACCACTGCACTTCAGCCTGGGCGACAGAGAGAGACTCCATCTCAAAAAAATCAAATAAATAAATAAATAAACAGAAAGTTGAGATGCGATCTTCAATAGTACCCAATACATTTTTAACTGGGTGGTGAGTGGGTTATTTAGATGGTCAATGAAGAATCTAACCAGGCAATAAAGAGGGCAGCAAAATTCTGATTGGTAAAGGAAGTGAGTAAGGAAGACCATCACTGGGAGTGGTGCAGAATTACACATACCAGAATTAAGTTATGAAAATAGGAACAGGTAACAACAAAAAAGTGTATAAAGATATCATTGCCCAAGGGACATTGGTTACAAAGGGAAATACTTGTTGAAGAGGATTGTTTTGGTGTCTCCATTCACAGAGGATGTAAGAAAATTTCATCGAATCTACTTGTGGTTCAAGTTGACTCTATAAGGACTATATAGCCTAGGACTTGTGATCCGTTTTTGCTCTAAAAACAACACTATTAATGTTCAAAATTATTCTTCCAATCTCAGCCTTACTGAGATAATAAATCTACCTCATCAGAGTTAAATAAACAATCAAATATATGATGATGTTAATCCAATCTACAGCATTTATGGTTTTATAACAACTAGAAAAACTGTTTGGTTATTGTATTATTAACCTAAAAGAATATGACATCTTAAGTAATCTGAAAATTAGCCTTGAAATTTACATTTGATATTTATAATTGATTTAAGACTTGTGACTTCAAGATTCAAACACAAGAGGATTTAAACTTTAGAGTATGTAAGAGAATTTGATTCACTAAAAGTTTAACATGATAGCTTAGCCAGAATTATTTAAGTAATTAAGAAGATTTTGCCAGATTGCACTGTAAGACTGACCTATCACACATCTGAAGGCTTTTTATGAAAAATTAAATATATAATCAGTTTAAAATATTTATGTAAATTTAGGTAACTTCTAAATTTGAATATATTTCATAGATTTTAATCTATCAAACTTTATTTTAATGTGATTGTTCATATTTCTGATGAAATTACTTGATTTATGGCAATGTTAACATGAACTTGAGTTTAAAGTCTATATTTCTAATTTGTAATTTTGATACATTTAATGCTAAGTTAAAATTGAGGTAATTATAAATAGTCTTGGTCACAAAATCATACCCTGAGTCTCAAAATAAAGACAAAAATTGTTAGAAAACCTTAAGAAATTACAAAAATGCGAGGCAAGTCAAAGAGGAAAGAAATCACTTGAAATGGATCATGGTATGATATGAAAGATAATTCCAAAATAACATTTATTCAACATATGCTTTTCAGACAAACACCCTTAGAGTCATTCAATTCAGTTCAGCCCTTTGTAACTTTGTGACTATGGACACAATGCTTAGTTAATGTCACTATTCTTCTGCTGCCTCAGATACTAATACTGTATCTCTCTCTTTCTCAGGGTTACTGCAAGTACTTAATGACCCTATGCATGTAAAGCACATACAACACAAACAATGCCTGATACCTAGTATATATTTAACACAAGTTATTATTTTGATGTTACTATTATTACAACCATGTAAGAAGTTAATGAAGCTCAAACATTTGGTTAATACAGGGGGAAATAAGGCCATGGAGAAATCAATTCTAATATATATATATATATTCATACTACATTAGCTTTTTAAGTTGATACTGATTTAGCCACTTCAAACTTATAGATGCAGATATGAATTCACAAGAAAAGGGTTTTGTTGGGGTTTTGTGTATATAAGGAGAGCATAATCTATGTGTTATATTCAAATATGAAGAAAATAAGGCATAGAAAAATTCAGTAATTTACCTAAGATTTTATAGCTAGTGAGGGACAAATGTAAAATAAACTTCATACTACATTAGCTTTTTAAGTTGATACTGATTTAGCCACTTCAAACTTATAGATGCAGATATGAATTCACAAAAAAAGGGTTTTGTTGGGGTTTTGTGTATATAAGGAGAGCATAATCTATGTGTTATATTCAAATATGAAGAAAATAAGGCATAGAAAAATTCAGTAATTTACCTAAGATTTTATAGCTAGTGAGGGACAAATGTAAAATAAACTTCCTGTTCCTTCAACACTATGTACAATCTCATTATAGTTACTAAATTTCAAAAGCAACCTCAAAATGCAGATCACCCACCAGATATGATTCTTTTATTCTTCCTTGGAACTCCGTCTTAGTAAAATGTTTATTTTTAGTTTCTATTTGGTTGTAAAGTTGCTATGACCAGAAATATCTTCATCCTGTTCATAATTATATTATTTAATATATTATTTAGCTATAAACATTTAATATAAATATTTCTGCTAATCAGATGCTGCCAGGCAAGACGTAGAATTGCGTTGAGAGAGGTTCCTTTTTTTTCCAAGTTGTTTTTGTATTTCTATGCTTCTTCTTTGCTGAAAACAGACAAAATCAAAGAGGTGCCGCTGCCCAGTCTCCAATTTTGTAAGCATCGAAAGGTTGTTGCAGTAGCAGTGGTAGATTGACTCATTGTTCTAGTATCTGGTCACCAGTTTTGTGGATGTGAGAAAGGACTAAGTAGAAGTGATCACCAGATTCTATGTGCTAGTGTTCAGGAAGTTTTAGTAATGCTTAGTTGTTCCTAGCATACTGTATCTAGATCACAATTGCAGAGTTTTTCAGTTTAGTATTAAACTTGATTCTCCACCTTTCTGATTGAAATACAGATAGCATCCCTGCCAGGTCAGTTCTGTGGTGTTCTGAGGCTAATTCCTGAAGGCACAGTATAGAACTTTCTTCCAACTTTTCTGATGATTTTGTAGGCAATCATCAGAAAAGCTGGAAGCAATCCATTGTAATTCCTTGAATTAAATAGATTTCTGCTTAAAATTGTACTCCACTGATACATTTGGTCACACAGACAAACTGCTGGGTGTATTCATTCCATGTATTTTTCAGATTGAAATCATGTCCAGATAAGCTATAATCACCAACTCATAAACTTGGTCCGGTTTTTACAAACAAGTGATTTTGGTTTTGAAACTTAGGGTGTGTCTCTCACATTGAGAAAATATATACACTAGTCTCTTCTGAAATGTACACACAGTGATACCTTCACTCTGCTTTTTCTTGCACTTCTGCTCTATCTTCTTGATTTTGATGCTTTCTACTTATTTGGAGGATGAGATTTCAGATGTTTCTTATTTTCATTGAAGAGGAAGTTTGCATTTCTGTTTTTTACAGAATGCACTGAATGCTTTGTGAGATTCTCACACAGCACAGAATGCTTCTAGGAGATTTCTAAAAGGATAATGAGAAAATGTTAACTTTACTTAACCATTTTCAAAGAGGAATTCTTTTGTTCTTTCCTTGATATAAGTCAGGCCTCAAAATATATAATAAACTTTCAGCTCCTTCTGGGCTGGATGCTTAAATTTTAAATGTCTTGTTTTAAAATGTCTTATGAATAACAATGGAGCCAAACTACCATTAGGCAGTATGTCACGATGCTTGAAGTAATTTCCACTGGTAATTGTAGTAGATACAAATTCATAATTCAATTACACTTCTACATATCAAATTTGGGTCCTAATTCTTGTCACCTTTGATTGGATATCATTGGCTTTAGTTTGTAATTAGATACATAAAAAGTCCATAATAGTTTACATATTATACCTCATACATCTAGATATAATAGATATAGAAAATATAGTAACTTAGTTACTCCTCATTCTTCACTTGTGGTTACACTAAAGAGTATTTTCAACGAGTGGTTTCCTTCAAGGAATAATTTTAAGCCTCCTTCATTAATTTTCTTTTGCACTTTTTTCAAAAATCAGTTGAGTATATTTCTGGGTTATCTATTCTGTGTATTGATGTATGTGTCTATCCCTCTGTCAGTATGACACTGTCTTGATTACTATAGCTATCTAGTAAGCCTTCATATCAGGTAGCAGTCTCGTAATTCCTCCTATATTATTCTTCTTTGTAATAATCAAAGAATGCAAAGATGAACTGAGTGAAAAAATGTGAGGTAATACCTAAAAAATTACTGTGAGGGATCTGATACCTTATTTTTTCTTTTGTTTTTTATTTTTTATTTTTAATTTTCATATATTAATAATACATATTTATAAGATATAAAGTGATATTTCAATACATATATACATCATGTAATAATCTAATCAGGGTAATTATCATATTGTTTCTTTAAAAAGTATCATTTCTTTGTCATCATAATGTTTAAAAACCTCTCTTCTCACTGTTTTGAAATAAAATACACATTGCTGTCCACTCCAGTTATCCTACTATGTAATAGAACACTAGAACTTGTTTTTTCTATCTAACTGTAGCTTTGTACCCATTTACTATCTCTCACTATACTCCTCTCCTCTCTACCCTCTCCAACCTCTGGTAACCACTGTTCTATTCTCCTTTTCTATGAGAACAACTTTTATATTCCCATATGAGTCAAATCATGTGGTATTTGTCTTTATGTGTCTAGCTTATTTGACTTAATATAATGTCCTCCAAGTCCATCCATATTGCTGCAAATAACAGGATTTCATTCTTTTTTTATGGCTAAATAGTACATTTTTTATCCACTCATCCACTGATGGACACATAGTTTGATTCTATACCTTGGCTATTGTGACTAGTACTATGCTAAACATGGGAATGTGGACATCTCCTCAACACACTGATTTCATTTACATTGGATAAATACCCAGTAGTGCAATAGTCAGATCATATGATAGTTCTTCTTTTATTTTATTTTTTGAGAAACCTCTATGTGGTTTTCCACAATGGCTGTCCTAACTTAAATTCCTTCCAGTAGTGTATAAGAGGTTAATTTTCTCCACATCACTGAAGTGAGGTGATATCTCATTGTAGTTTTAATTTTCACTTCACTAATGATTAATGATGTTGAACAGTTTTTACTATACCTGTTGGCCATTTGTATGTCTTCTTTTGAGAACTGTCTATTCAGGTATTTGATCATTTTTAATAGGGTTATTTGGGTTTTTTCTTACTAAGTGGTTGAAGTTTATTATATATAATGGATGTTAGTTCTTTATCAGATGTATAGTTTGTAAATATAACCTCCCATTCTGTAGGCCATATATAACAAACCCACAGCTAACATCATACAGAACAACAAAAAAAAAAGCTGAAAGCTTTCTCTCTAAGGGCTGGAAGAAGACAAAAATGTCCATTTTCACCACTTTTATTCAACTTAGTTCTGGAAGTCCTAGCCAGAGCAATCAAGCAATAGAAAGAAGTAAAAAGCATTTGAGTTGGAAAGGAGAAAATCAAATGTCCACGTTTGCAGATAAGAAGATCTTATATGTAGAAAACCCCAAAGACTGCATGAAAAAAATTAGAATAAACATATTTAGTAAATTTTTATAATACAAAATTAAAATATACAAATTATTAGCATTTATATACACCAATAAAATTAACTGAAAAAGAAATCAAGAAAGCAATTCCTTTTACAATAGCTACAAAAATAATAAATTACCTTGGAGTAAATTTAACCAAAGAAGTGAAAGATCTCTACAACAAAAATTATAAAACATTTATTGTATATGTATTTGCATATAGAAAAAAATTGAAGGCAATTGAATCCAATGTTCAATTGAATCCAATGTTCATGGATTGGAAGAATTATTACAGTTAAAGAGTCCATATTACCCAAAGCAATCTATAAATTCAAGGCAAACCCTATCAGAATATCAATTACATTCTTCCCAGAAACAGATAAAGCCATCCTGTGTTTGGAAACACCAAAGACCCTGAATAGCCAAAGTAATCTTCAGCATAAATAACAAAGCTGATAGCACCATGCCACCTCACTACAAAACATACTGTAAAGCCATAATAAATAAAACATCATGCTACTGGCATAAAAGCAGACACACCAAAAACAATGTAACAGAAGAGAAAGCCCAGAAATAAAGGTCCAGTGATTTTTTGACAAAGGTACCAAGTACACACAATGGGGAAATGACAGCCTCTTCAACAAATTGTGCCAGAAAACTTAATATCCACATGCAGAAGAATAAAGGAAAGTAGACCCTTGTCTCTCACCATATACAAAAATTACCTCAAAATAGATTAAAGACTTAAATGGAAGACCCAAAACCATGACACTACTAGAAAAAAACAGAAAAAACATCCATGACATTGAAATAGAAAAGGATTTTTTGGATATAATCTTAAAAGCACAGGTAACAAAAGTGAAAATAGACAAACAAGATTACATTAAACTAAAAAGACTCTGCACAGGAAAGGAAATAATCAATAGAGCAAAAACAGAAAACCTTTATTTCTCTGCATCACACTGGTAAAAGCTAGGAATTACTTTATATCTCATTACACAGAATTCACCAATGAAGCTTTTCTGTATTTCCAGAAATAAGACTTCAGAAGTATATTGATATTTGAATGTCAAAATTCTTTATATTATCCCTATGAGAATGCCTAAGGCCAGAAAATGAAGGCTATCTATTTTCTTTCTTCTTCCTTCTTTTATGTGGGGGATGAGGGGTGGGTAGAGATATGGAACTCAAACTATATAAGAGGAAAAATTATGAAGACTATATGCCTGAAAGCAACTATAATCCTATGAAGAAAAATAAGTGTCCCTGGGTTCAAGATACTTTGAGTAATACTAGTAATTTTTACTTATCATATGTAACTCAGGCAGTATGAAACCTTATTTTTGTTTTGATTTTGGTTATGTTTTGTTTTGCTTTTAACTACAGGTTACAATACAAATACCAGATTGTAGAATCTGTCAGATATTTTAGTCCTCACTCAATGACAGTACCTTCTGCCCCTTTGTTATGCCCATCTCCCACCACTACCTGGCCTGTCAACATCACTAGTCTAGTAAATACTCTCAGAAGCCACTATTGGTTATCATCTATTGCTGACCCAATGAAACGGAGTTAATTTAAAATTAGCGTAATACTGTGGGTTAACAGAGAAAGTAATACGATTTTGACTTTCATATTCAAAACAATTTTCCACAAGAAATAAAGGTCCAAACCTATGAGTCATTTAAATGGAGATGGAGCAAAAAAACAGAAAAAAGATGGATAGGCATTGTGATCTAAATATCTTTCTCTACTGCTTCTCTTCATACCATGAGGCATGATTGGGTAAAAAGAAAATTAATAAAACTAATAAATTAAGGATCACATTTTTTAAATAAGAAAAATGAATTCTATTGAAGAAAAAAATTATAAATGTGTAAAACTAATCCAGACATATAGAGATTTTTTATTCTTATAAATGTTCTTTAACAGTACGTTTTTTTTTTAACTGAAACAAATGCCCTACCACTTGCTGCAGCTTTCTTAGACTGTTGTAGCTATTTAGATGAACATTGTATAAGTAGAAGTATAGATTATTGAATCTCAGAATCTAAGGTCACCCTGTCAGCCACAAAACATATATTGATAATGTCATATCTTTTTTTTTTTTCTTTTTTTTTTTTTTAGACAGAGTCTCCCCCAGGCTGGAGTGCAGTGGCGCAATCTCGGCTCACTGCAAGCGCAGCCTCCCAGATTCAAGCCAATTCTCCTGTCTCAGCCTCCCAAGTAGCTGGGATTACAAGTTCATGCCACCACACCCTGCTAGTTTTTGTATTTTTAGTAGAGACAAGGTTTCATCATGTTGGCCTGGCTGGTCTCGAACTCTTGACCTCAGGTAATCTGCCTGCCTCAGCTTCCCAAAGTGCTGGAATTGCAGGCGTGAGCCACCATGCCTGGCCAATAATGCCATATTTTAAGATACTGAGTGAAGCAAATTCAAGGAATGGAATATTCACAAATACTTTTTAAGTATCATTCCTTCCCCTCATCATGATTACCAACAATAAGGGCTAAAACATTGTACACAAAAGTGTTGTCAACGATCATCATTGGATAGTGGTTGATTGACACACCATTTTATTGTACTGTATAAGTTTTCATTATCTTACTATCTTAAAATAAAAAAAATTATTATAGAAAAACAACCTTTAGTTCCCCTGAAAACTAACAAGACAAAACAAAATAGGAGTTGTTATGGGAAGGCATTGCCCTCATCTTTTAATTGTGGCTTATATTTGCTACTTTTCAAAGCACTATGAGAACACTTTGATTTACTGGAATTTACAATAAAGGTTTTCAAAATATAAGATACAAACTTGCCCAGAATTTTTGTAAAATTCTATGTGGTAGTCATGAGGGAAACTCATCAACATACTGGTATCTCTTCCTGCATATACTGCTATTTTACTTCAACATTCCATTTAATTAGGGATAGACATATGAATCGATTTGGACATTTGAAAGGAAACACAAATCATATATATTCCTTATGAGTAGAATCATTAAAGAACTTGTGCTTTTAAAAATGTTCTCTAAATTATTTTATCTACTGCCATGTGCGCAGTGATGTTCCAGATAGTGAAGGCTTTCAGCTTGTATTCTAGATTAAAGATGATGTAGGCTGTATTCATTTTTTAGGGCAGCCATAATAAACAACCAGAAATATTTGGTTTAGAAAAACAGACATTTATTATCTCACTGTTCCGGAATCCACAATCTAGGTTCCAACAAACTATTCTCCCTCTGAAGGCTCTAGGGGAGAATCCTTCCTTGCCTCTTCCAGCTTCTGGTAGCTCCTGTCATTCTTGGGTATAAAGATGCACTACTCCAATCTAGCCTTTGTTTTCACATTGTCTCCTATGTATGTCTTTCTCCATACTTCTCTATTTCTTATAAGGATACTCTCATTGGATTTAAGGCCCATCCTAATCCTGTATGATCTCATATCAATCCTTACCTTAATTATGTCTGAAAATAACATATTTTCAAATAAGTAACATTCTAAAGTTCCAAATGAACACAAATTTGGGGGAAATACTATTCAACCCACTACATACCACATATAGTGTAAGCAAAGAATAAAATTTGTTGTTTTAAACCACTGAGGATTTGGGATTATTTGTTAGTGCAGATAAACCTAAACCATTATAAGTTCTATCCCCCCTTTCAGAAAGAAAGTTGCTAAATTGAATTAATGAATGTTATTTTAAATGTAAAGATTTGTGGAGGGTGTAAGTTAACAATGCAATCTATAATATTAATTGCATCTGCTATCATTGAACAACTTTTACAATAAACAATATTAAATGCCTTTGGTATTAGTAAAATTAATCAATGTTCACACAAGGAGAAATTATGAAGCTTGTTCCCACACAGAACCCGTTTGAACATTTTAACTTATTTAACCAGCAAATTAATTAAATGGAAGTTAACTCAAATATTTTGTGTGTGTGTGCGTGTGTGTGTGTGTGTGTTGGAGAATGAAGTCTATTATATAGCAAAGGGGAAACAAACGGTCGTCTGTTTAGTATTCATTAAGTACCTAGCATTATTACAGAGCCTTCTCACATATTTTATCTCATTTTGTCCTCCTAACACAGCTGTTAAATATTATAATTCCCGTTATATACATGATGAAACTGCAGCTCAGAGAGTTTAGGTAATTTGGTCAAGGCTATAAAACCAGAAAGAAGCAAAGTCTGAATTCTAATCTAAGATTACTGATTAACAAAGACCATTTTATTTCTATTATACTGAAACACTAATAGAATGAACTAAGTTGATTAAATGACTTTGAGACTAGTCAAATCTTTTGCAACAGATAGAGATATTTATAGACAGACCTAGAACAAGTAGCCCAAATTAGAAGCTATCCCATCTTCTTTGCGGATGAACTTTGTTTTATAAATGTGTGAGACTGCTTTGTGAAAGATAGAAGGTTGGCTAAAGCAAAATATATTTGTGTCATTTGATTCTAAGCATAGTGACCCATCAGCAAAAGGGAAGAATAAAATAGTTATATGAATATGAACCTACTTTGATTATTGGTTAAAGTCTAATAATTAACTATACTTTTTTAACAAGGTAAGAAACAACTCAGCTCAATCTCTCATTAGCAGGAATTTCCACTGAATAACCTATATGAGAACATTGAAAAATAGTTACAAAATATCTTGTTTATCAGAGATCAAAGTGTTCATTAAGTCTGTAAAGAGGAAGAAATTACAAATGGATAATCCTAAGTAAATCATGGACTCATGGACTGCAAATGCGTAAGACTTAAATACAAAGAAACCATAAATAATTTTCTGCTATACAAGACAGATATTACCTATTTATTTTTAGTGTTGGCATAAAAATTTTAAATGAGTTTCCAGGTTTAGATACAAGCCTACTATTAAGAAAACATTTTGTGAAATCTTATGAGAATCATAGAGTCGTGTCTGTTCTCATTTATACTATATGCTAGCCATATTTATTTTATTTGATCCTTATGCAACACATTGTAATTCTGAGCTCCTGTGCTTTAAAAATAAGCTAATAAAATAGCAATTTTGTTATTACTTACAATATTTTCCAATATTTGAAGCTTCTTTGGATGTAAGTTCTATTTCAAAGTCAATTTATTCAAAAATTTGTACTTGAGTTGTCATAAGTTGTAATCTTAAAATGGAAATTCTTCTTAAAGTTTAGGAAACAACAATCCATAGACACCTCTTCACAAGAGGCAAACTTATTCTCCCCAACAATTTTAGAAATGCCAAACCTTCTTTACTCTTAAGGAGTAAAGAATGAATAGAAAGTTATACACAAAAGTTTTAGATCTGAAGAAAGTGTCCAATGACACATCAAAAGGAATGCAATGGGTGAGACAAATGTTTCCAGGCATTAAGAAACCACAGATAGTTTTGTGTGATGATGTTTTAAGTTACGTTTAATGGTAACAGTCATAACTGGAACTACAGAGATAAAATCCATTAAGATTTTTCTACTTAAATCTGAACATTGAAGAGTTTTAGGAAAAGAAAATACAATGCTTACCTATAAGAGCTGAACAATCCATAATTACAAATTTTCCTGACCACATAATGTGGTTTAGCCAAACAAAAATTATTATGCTTGTTGTCTTTAGAAAGTTCCAATTGAACAAATACTTCAGATATATTTATGTTTATTGATTCAACAACATTCAACAAATGTGTCTGGGCTCCTACTATGTGATAAGCCCCATTATAGAGCCTAGAAATGAGGTAATGAGTAAAAAGGATAAAAAATAGTATCCCTCATAGAGCTAACCATATAGTGACAACATATTTTACAGAAATGAATATGTAAAATATACCTTATGGTAAATGGGATGCAGTGTAGTAGAGAAAAAATAAGGAAGAGAATAAGGAGTGCTGGAGTAGGAACAAAATTTTAAGTAGGGAAGTTAAGAAAGTCTTCAAAGAAATGGTGACATTGGTAATAAGACTTGATGAATGTGTAGGAATGAAACCAAGATGATTTTGAGGTGAAAGAGTTACCAGTGGAAATAATAAGTGCAAAGACACAGAGGTGGGAATATGCCTGCTACATTTCAGGACAGAAAGGAAGCCAGTGTGGCTGGAACACAGTGTAATGGGCCTTACAGGCAATGAAAGATTAGACTTTGTACAGAGTGGGCACAGCTGATATCTGAAAAGAATATTCTGGTAGCCAGAGTAGAATAAGTATTATAGTAATTGGCCATCTGATAAAATGCCACCTCAACGAAGTTTTGTTTGTTTACCTTTTTGGACTTATTTGTAAGTATTTTTCCTATTTTTAAATGGAAAAATGTGAGTGAATAAATAAAATGGCAAAGAAGAATACTAAACTTGAAATTTTCCACACTTTTAAAAATCACAACCAAGAAATAAAACAGGCATATGAAAAATTTTCTAAACAGACAGATTTATATTGCAAATTACACAATAAAAAGAATCCAGTAATTTAAAGCAAAATATGACCATCTAAGGGAAGGCATGATTTCTAGTCTACTTCACATTTCTTATATTCATGACACCAAAAGAATGACGATATATGTGAGTTCAACTCTCCACGTATTTGATCTATAGTATTTTGCCATATCTTTTATTCAAAGTATACCTTATCCAATACATTACTGCCAGTTTTAAGCAGTGTAAATTTTGTCTTATACCTTTCAGTTTGTAAAACTTTTGTTCTTCATGCTGAAAAATTTTGAGAAACATATCATAATTATGTTCAACACAGATCATATCCATTTACCATTAGATACAATTCATACAATGGAAGATAAATGATGACTGTTTCTGTAGCTGTCCTTTCTTTCTCCAAATCAATGGTCATTTTATTAGTTCGTTTTCATGCTGCTGATAAAGACATACCTGAGACTGGGTAATTTACAAAGGAAAGAAGTTTAATGGACTTACAGTTCTACATAGCTGGAGAAACCTCACAATCATGGTGGAAGGCAAGGAGGGCAAGTCACATCGTACGTGGATGGTGGCAGGCAGAGACAAAAAGGTTGTGCAGGGAAACTCCCATTTTTAAAACCATCAGATCTCATGAGACTTATTCACTATCATGAGAACAGCACAGGAAAGAACCACCCTTATGATTCAGTTATCCCCCACTGGGTCCCCCCACAACATGTGGGAATTTTGGGAGCTACCATATGAGATTTGGGTGGGGTCACAGCACCAAACCGTATCATCCCACTCCTGGTCCCTCCCAAATCTCATGCCCTCACATTTCAAAACCAATCATGCATTCTTAACAGTCCTCCAAAGTCTTAACTCATTTCAGCATTAACTTGAGAGTCTACAGTCCAGCATCTCATCTGAGACAAGGCAAGTCCCTTCCCCGTATGATGTAAAATCAAAAGCAAGTTAGCTACTTCCTAGATACAATGGAGGTACAGGCGTTGGGTAAATACTGCCATTCCAAATTGGAGAAATTGTCCAAAACAAAGGGGCTAGAGACCCCATGCAAGTCTGAATTCCAGCAGAGCAGTCAAATCTTAAAGCTCTAAAATAATCTCCTTTGACTCCATGTATCACATCCAGTTCATGCTGATGCCATAGGTGGGCTCCCATGGCCTTGGGCAGCTCCACCCCTGTGGCTTTGCAGGGTACAGCCTCCCTCCTGGCTGCCTTCATGTGCTGACATTGACTATCTCTGGCTTTTGCAGGCACAGAGTGCAAGCTGTCAGTAGATCTACCATTTTGGGGTCTGGAGGATGGTGGCTATCTTCTCACAGCTCCATTAGGTAGTCCCCCAGTAAGGACTCTGTGTGGGGGCTCTGATCCCACATTTTCCTTCTGAACTGCCCTAGCATAGGTTCTCCATGAGAGCCCCACCCCTGAAGCAAACTTCTACCTGGGCATCCAGGTGCTTCCATTCATCTTGTGAAATCTAGGCAAAGGTTCCCAAACCCCAATGCTTGACTTCTGTGCACTCATAGGGTCAACACCATGTGGAAGCTGCCAAAGCTTGGGGTGTGTACCCTCTGAAGCCACAGCCTGAGCTCTGCACTGGCCCCTTTCAGCCATGGCTGGGGCAGCTGGGACACAGGGCACCAAGTTTTCTAGGCTGCACACAGCCAGGGATGTTGGGCCCAGCCCATGAAACTAGTTTTTCCTGCTAGGCCTCCGGAACTGTGATGGGAGGGGTTGCCACAAAGACCTTTGACATGCCCAGGAGACATTTTCCCCATTGTCTTGGAGATTTATATCCAGTTACTTGTTATGTATGAAAATTTCTGCAGCCCACTGGAATTTCTCCTCAGAAAATGGGATTTTCTTTTCTATGACATTGTCACAGGCTGCAAGTTTTCCAAACTTTTATGCTCTGCTTCCTTTATAAAACTGAATGTCTTTAACAGCACCTAGTGAATGCTTTGCTGCTTAGAAATTTCTTCCACCAGATGCCCTAAACCATCTCTCTCAATTTCAAAATTTTACACATCTCTACGGCAGAGGGAAAACACCACCAGTCTCTTTGCTAAAACATAACAAGAGTCACCTTTACTACAGTTCCCAACAAATTCCTCATCTCCATCCTCGGCCTGGATTTCATTGTCCATATCATTATCAGCATTTTGGTCAAAGCCATTCAACAAGTCTCCAGGTAGCTCCAAACTTTCCCACATTTTCCTGTCTTCTTCTGAGCCCTCCAAACTGTTCCAATTTCTGCCTCTTATCCAGTTCCAAAGTCACTTCCACATTTTCAGGTATCTTTTCAGCAGTGCCCCACTCTATTGGTACCAATTTACTATATTAGCCCATTTTCACACAGCTGATAAAGACATACCTGAGACTGGGCAATTTACAAAAGAAAGAGGTTTAATGGACTTACAGTTGTGGAGGCCTCACAATCATGGCAGAAGGCAAGGAGGAGCAAGTCACATCTTACGTGGATGGCAGCAGGCAAACACAGAGAGCTTGTGCAGGGAAACTCCCATTTTTAAATGCATCAGATCTTGTGAGACTTATTCACTATCACGAGAATATCATGGGAAAGACCTACCCACATGACTCAATTATCTCCCACCAGGTCCCTCCCACAACATTTGGGAATTATGGGAGCTACAAGATGAGATTTGGGTGGGGACACAGAGCCAAACCATATCAGTCATTAATCTTTTGGGAAATTAGAAATTAATTTGTAAATTTATTAAACTGGTTTCTAATATAAGATTCACTATTTGTATTTACTTTTTTACCCAATTATCTATATAATTTACAAGATGCTTACAAATTGTATAAAATTTATATATTATCCTTCCTAAGATTTTCATAAAATAGTCCAATTCTGTTTCCCCAGATGAGTCTAATTCTCTCTTTTCTATAGAGTGTAAAACAAACTATATATTGACTAAATAGATAACGACTGGCTCTTAAGCATTTGACTTAAGGGCACAAGCATTTAAAAAAAAATTAGCTTAATGCACTTTAAATCATTAAAATGTTTTCTACATTTAAATGGCTTTAAAAAAAATTCACAGACCAAGGTAATTTTTTGATTACACTTACCCAAGAAGAAGTAGCAAATATAATAATGAAATCTGTTAAATTGGCAATTTACCTTTGCCATGCTATAATAAGTCACAAAGGGAGTGAAGGAAGAGGGGAAGGGGAAAAAAGAGGGGGAGGGGGAGAGAGAAAGGGAGAAGGGAAGGAGGTATGGTCTAATGGAGACTCATACATTGCTCCACCACAAGTGGGTATTTGAGATGGAATGAAAAGGAGGAAGACAGTTTTCAAACTATAACGTTCTCATTTTTTTTATTTCTGAGATAATTAAATAAAGAAAAAGAAAGAAAAGAGTTGACTTTCAATAGGGCTATCAGCACTAACCTCCACACTTTTAAAAACAGCAAGATGATTTTGTAAATTCGTTTTACTCTGTTATAGTTAATAGGGTTGTAAGAGTCTAAAAATCTAAAAATAGATGTTCCCTAAATAATAGTTAGATGAGTAAAATTAATAAATGAGCCTCCATTCAAACGCACAATGCTTTTCTGTGTTTTTAACTCCAAGATCCTAACTGCTCCCCATAAACACATATTGAAACAAAGCACAGACCTGCCAATCCCTGGAAACAACTTAGCTCCCTCCCACCTAACAGACACAGGAGTGTAGTTCTAAAGGGCATTTTGATTTTCCCTCATCTTCTTTTGTCTCTCTAGAAATGTCATTTCCAAAACCTTTACTCATACTTTGCCTTTTGTTTATCTCCCTTCTCGAATCACAGTTTACCAGTTGCATTTTCTAATATTCTAACACTGTGACTCAGAATTATCCTATGTTGAAATCAAATTATCAACATTATAGAAAAAGCATAAAGACACAAAATCATTTATAGTGTATTAAAATCCTTCCTGCAAATTAATCACAGAGAGGATGTAATGTTAACTACTACACAGAAATTAAAATCTTTGTAGATTTTTTTTAAAGATACTTTGAAAATTCAGTCTGTCTTCTCATATCCTGACTGACTCATTTGTGCCTTCTCTTAACAGGTGTGTTCTCAGGGAACAAAAACCAATTGCAATTTGGCCAGACATAATTAAAATAGCAATTACTCCCCACCCTCCCATACAATATATAATGTATTTTTAATTGATTTTGGATTATGTATGCCACTGATTTTCCTTTGAGTAGACAATGTGGAGGTAATTTTATATAGTAGCTTAAGAAGAGAAGTGAGTGTTTAATATTTAGACACAGACTTAATGATTTGCGAAAGTTTTCTCTCCTATTTGCTCGCTATGGCACAGATTTGTTCTTTGCCCCTACAGGTAAGCAGATCCTATTTCTTAAATTTGGAAAGCAGCTTGATTAGCGCTCAGATTCAAAAATAAGACTTAGACATTGTGACAAGCAGCCCCAAGGAGAGGCCCATATGGCAAAGAACTGTGACTTCTTGAAAACAAACAACATTATCTCGCCAGGTGTGTGAGTGAGCCACCATGGAAGTGGCTAGTGCAGCTCCGGTACAGTCTAGGTAACTGCAGCCTCATCTGACATCTTGACTGCAATTTCATAAGAAACCCTGAACTCAAGGCTTTGATCTATTTCATTCCCAAATTCCCGACCCATGGAAACTGAGATTTAAATGTTTTTGTTTAAGCTGTGAGGTTCAGGGCAGCACAGCCACAGTTAACTAATATAGATTTTGTTTGATTTAAAACTATCAACTATTCTGTTACCTTAGTATTCTGTCTTTTGTCCTCCTAGACTTTAGTCTGTTTCTCTGCACCATCCTGATGTGGGAGTGCATATAAGAATATGTATCTCGGACACTAGAGGGATGCCATTTGCTTTGTCCCCTTCCTCAATGTTTTTGAACATTCCAAAAGAAGAGCTTCACACAAATCTAAATCTCTACATTTTTATGCTGCTACATTCCTCCTGATAATATACATCCAAATCCCTTAGTGTCAAAAAAGCTCATAAAAATATTCCCAAGGAATTCCACTGTTTATGAATTATATCAGAACTATATTCCCCAAAATAGTTGTCTGCATTTTAAAAAGGTTTTGCATAGCTTTATCCCATACATAAGAATAACGAACAGCCACAAGAAACAAGAAAAGTTCATTGGATGAAAGGAAAATCCTTTCTGCTCGATCTAATAAATTCCCAAATTCTTTTAGACAGGGACCTTGGGTTATTACATTTTCTTCTTCAGAGAGCTCCTTTGTGCAGCCTTGAAGAGGGGAAATAAATCAGTTAACTGAATGGGTATTTAATCTCTTTCTAGGTTCAAGAAAAAGAGAAGAGATTAGGATTCATGGTTACTTCACTGAAAAGCTCTTGGCCATATAAATTTGTA
Organism: Colobus angolensis palliatus; assembly: GCF_000951035.1. Lineage (NCBI taxonomy): Eukaryota > Metazoa > Chordata > Mammalia > Primates > Cercopithecidae > Colobus > Colobus angolensis. Next base: position 3,111,170 of record NW_012120709.1, on the reverse strand, counting down.
ATTTCCTGGGGATGGTGCCATTTAGGTATTATTAGATGAAAACAGGTAAGTTGACTAATAAAAGGTGGCTTTAAAAACTTTTAATATCGGAGGCAAAATATTATCTTCATTAAATTTCTTATTTCAGTTCTTCATTAAGCAACAATTATACTACATAAAATAAGTGTATTTTTTCTCAGTTTATTAGTTTTCTTCTACCACTAATTTACTACCAGTTCAACCACACCAGAGGAAAGGTGATGTCTCATCTTTTCCTGCATCATTAGAGTTTACATTCAGTTTTGAGTCCATGAAAACAGATGATAAAATAATGAAAAAATTTTTGGCTGTTTTAGGAGGCATGTCTATATTTATGTATCACATACCCAGGTGATGAGGGTAGCAAGCAGGTGCTAAGTTCACAAAGATGCTCAGAGTAAGTAAGAGCAAAAAGAGTGAGGAATACCTGTAAGAGACTGCATTACCTAGGCCCTTTTTTCAGATGTTAACTGATGGATGTGAAACATGTGGTCATTTTCACAGGAGGCCGCACTTGCCACTTATTCCCCTATTACTGACTCCATGAATCAACTTAATGAGAGAATATAGAGTTTGCAATTTCATTAAATGCCACTGCACAGCACTTCTGAACATGCCCTATTACCCACTTAAACTGTGCTTAGGCTCACTTCCTCTCCTTCCTTTTCCTTCCCCAAAGAGAATAAGAATACCACCTCCTTTTTCTCCCCTTTTAACCCTGCTGCTATTTACTCTTCTACTAATCAGTCATTTTAAGATCTATAATCATTTTTATGCTTCTCTCATCCCCTAACAAATATATTACTCAGAAATCAAGAGACTCATAAAAGCAAAGACTTTTGGTACTTTGCATATGTTGAAGTTTCATTCAATAATATTGTCATTTTTTGAAAATATATATATATTTTTTTCCTTATTAGCAAGCCAGCAACGTTTTAACCTACTTTCCATCACTAATACTGCTTTGCTTTTGAGAAATGCTAATATCCAATGAAATTAAACCAAGTCAGCCTGTCTTTTAAGATTTTTTTTCCTTTCACTCATGAAATGCATAATTCTAAAGCTGATTGCCTGACTGACTCCATTATTAGATAACCCCAAAATGTCAAATGATACTGTTTAAATTAGGTGAGCAAAGCAGAATTACTAGTCACACACAGGAAAATTGTGAACCATTATAAAATCAGTGAAAAGAAGAAAAGATGCTTATAGGAATTTAGCAGTTTGAAATTAATAATCAGGTTTTAGCTCCTATATTCACCTTTTCCTCCCACTTTATTTCTGTTTGGAAACTGCAAGCCAATACATTCAAAAGGAGCAATTAAATTCTCTTGACACCATGAACTTTCCTGCAGTAGGGTTATGACACTGTGAGCAATTAGGTAGCTCAATATAGGTCATTCAAAGTATAATCAGCTTCCTTCTATTTTCTTCCAAGAGATAGTGAGTGCTCAAAGCTAATCATTAACATTGCTTGATTGGGATTTTGTTCATTTATTTGTGATTCAGAAATCCTCTGAAGGCACGTTTTCATTCTTATTAACTTTATTTGGAAAAAGAAAGCTTATTCTGTTGTTTCTATTCACTGGGAGTGAGGAAAAACTCATGTAAACATCTTAAAAGCAGAATTTTATCATTAGTGCTATACTACTACTAAGATTGTGGGATATTTTCAGAGAAAATAAAATGTTCTAATCAAAACTACTGCTCATTCGAAAGAGTAATATCACATCGGACATATTCTATTTCAGGTGCTTCTAAAAATGCCTGCACTATAACCGGTCCAGCTAATAATAGAAACTAAATTAAAGAAGTAAGCCTCAAGAGTTTACTGACTATGCAGCCATGACTAAGTGCAATTTTGCACCCGAAATAGTTCTTCTAAACAATAGAATTTGTTAACATGGGAAAAAAGAAGTTGGCAAGATAAAATGTCTTAAAAATGTGGCTTCAAAGAAGCCATAAATTTTCCAAGGGAGTTACTCTATAGTCATCTGTTTTGTGGCAGTGCTCCCACACAGCGAACATCCTTTTGTAGTCACCAAATTAAGGAACTTTGTAATGTGAATTTTGGCATTTTACATTTTTTAGATATGAAGTAGTCGATTCTCTGAAGAAATTTAATGTTTGTGGTGGGGTAGGGGAGTGGAATTTGATTCAAATGTCACCCTATCTGGAGAGTTTTCCAAATTCCTCTACTCAGGGTTACTTTCCCACTTCTCTAGACTTCCTTAGCATATTTCTCAAATTTCTTTAAACATGTTCCTAATGCTCTATAATTAGTAATTTGTGAGTTTGCCTTCTCCATTCAATAGATGCTCAGCTCTTTAGGTGCAAGAAGCAGGTATTAATCAATTTTGTGTTTCCAGAGCCTGATTCCATATGTAGCAATTATTAAATTCAACAACATGAGTAACATATCACACATCATGACACATAATGTAGCAGAAATTCCCAAAGAATGCTTTCTTTTAATTCTAGGTCAAAAATATTGTCTTAAATATTATTCTAAGACATGGATTTTTAAAAAATTATCCTCTAAGATAGTTATGTTTATCAAAGAATGAACTTCAAATGGCAGTGTAGTAATTCAGCTGAACCAACATAAAATTCAAGGGAACAGCTCACGATAAGGCTAAATTTTTACCTCATAATTAAAGTTTTTACTCTGCTGAAACTACAAACATTCAATATGTGAACTATTTTTCTCTTATGTCAATGTTAGAAATATATCAAATATTTGTTTCCATTCGATATATAAGGATAATTCCCAAAATTCCCAATAGAGATTTCTGAGTTTTGATTTATAACCATAAGGATTATGACCTGGGCTGTAAGAGCCTAAACTAATTTATGCATTTTTTTTCTGCCTAACATGTGCATTGCAAATGATTCAAGGTACATGGAAATTCTTTGAAAACTGCAAACTACCCCACACCTGGGCCCTCAAAATAAGACAAAAGAGCTAAGTTTTAAGTCCCTGAACCTGGACACGAATAAAAAAGTTTCAGATACCACATCCTAAGAAATAATCAGCTATAAGAGTTGATCTATCACTTCAATTCATCTCACATACATTGCTATAGATCTTCCACTGAAAATACAGCATATTGATCTGAGTTACTGCAGTTGTGAGCCCTTGCTTTTCATGAAAAAAATGGCTTACAGTCTAGAAACCATTGTAACATCTCTAGGGAAATCAACAAGATCCCAGCTGTGGGAAAAGTAATCTATACATGATATGAAGAAGAATAAATATTGTTAATGGTGTGTCAGGTAAGGTTTCGTACTAAATTAGGGATCATCAGTATACAATGAATAAAAGATCTATGGTATTGTTTAATTACAAGTAAAAAACAGATCTCATAATATTTTATCAATGACTTTCTAATCAATAGAAATATACCACTTGCTCTATTAAATTGGAAGCTAGTGAAAATGTTTTAGAAGACCAAAGAAAAGTGAAGATATTTAAGGATCTAAGCCAGAATAGGAATGATCTAATGTCATTTATTAAGTGCATGCATCCAAAATTTCTAACTTTCACAAATTAAAAAATCATGTATCAAATAAAAAATGAAAAGAAATAGAAACATTTTACAGAGCAGTTTTCTCAGTGGTTTATTTTTAAGCCTGAAAAATATCTCACTATGAAGCGGTAAATGAGTTTTAAGTTTTCTTTATTGGTTTTTGAGAATTTAAACTTCTAGAAGAAAAGTGTAGCCCTTCCTTTGGTTCAAATAACTTGATTGTGATCACACAGCAATAATCCAAAAGTAAAATTCAATGCAGGACAGGAGCTCATTAATAATTTCTCCTCTCCTGTACTTCAGAGTGGGAAAAAGATGAGAAATTACACACTCATGCTTTTCTGATTCAAGAGGTGTATGACATCAAAACTGAAAAGATCAGTCCCTTAATCATAAATGTTACTAAGATGTTTTGAGATTGTTGGATAGGTATAGATTTCTGGGGTTAACATGAGGTCTTTTTCAACAAAAAGTTTATGTTCTTATTTATTGCAAAGTAAAGCTGGAATGCTGACATTTCTTTGAATGTTTAACTTTTTATATTATTAAAATTATGCATTTTCAAATGTATGTGTCATAGATACTTCTAATTCTCATATGTATTGCTTATATATGGTTTTATATCATCTATCTTTAATAGTTGACATATGTTTTATATGTATATATTTATTTTGTGTGTATGTGTTGAGTACATTGTATACTTGGATACATGTATTTCAGGTATTTAATTGTATATTTTATTACAGATATTTAAATAATTATTTAATTATATATTTTTAGAATGTGTCTGTCTCACTCGCCATCATTACTCTTAGCATTTATACTTTATAGATTTACTCTGTCTCCTACCATTCTCTCCTTATCCTCAATCCAGGTTTTACTCTATTGCTCCACTGAAGATGCTGTCTGCAAATTCATCCTACACTGCTGTATTTGACCACTGGTTAATCCTTGTTACTTAAAATGCTTACTTCATCTGCTATCAAGAGACCCCCATACTTGTTGTTATGGGCACTCCTTCTCAGTGTCCTGTGTAGGAAACTCCACCTCTTCCTGATCTCTAAATTTGGGATGGCCCAGAGCTTGCTTCTCAAACCCAGTCAGTTTTCCATCTCTATTTTATCTCCAGATGATCCCATTCAATCATGGCTTTTAATACCACCTATAGTTACACAGTAAATGTAAATCTTCTACCTTGACTTATCGTCTGAATTTTAGACTAAGATAAAAGAAATATTTGCTTAGCATTTACATTTCGTTTCTAAAGGCATCTCAAACTCAATATATCCAAAACTTAATTTCCTTGTCCCATGTTCCAAATTTTAGTAAATTATGCTATTAATTATCAGTTCTTCTCCTGTGTCATATAATTCACATTCAATCTATTAGCATGGCCTATTGACTCTAATAAACTCATATTTGACTGCATATCAATAAACTACATTTTCAATAGGCCCACACTGACTACTTGTCCTGCAAGAGTTTCAGGGATCTTGAGATCCAATTTCAGTGTAAAGTACATTAATTTGGGGGAACACTTGTATTGAATTGCCAACTGGGACTGATTCAGGTCACAGGGCCTGGACCTCTATAATGGGCTTACCTCCTTTTGAAAGGGTGCGCTACTGACAGTCGCCACCTTCTTTCTCTCTTCATTTCCCTATCTTGCCATCTTGTCCCATGTGTGAAAAAAATAATAAGTGAGTGGCACAAACCTAACATATGGGTATAACAGGTTTTAGGGCACAAAATTAACATATAATAATCTACTGTTTTCTTATATGCCAGCAGTAAACAACTATAATTTAAAAATTATTTCAAACCATCATTTACAATAGCACCCAAAAATATGTAGTACTTAGGTATAAATATAACCATAGTACCAATGTACTGAAAATTACAAAACACTAATATAAAAAAACATAGAAAACCTAAGGAAAGAGAGAGATATTCTATAATCCTAGGTTGGAAGACTCTCTCAAATGGGACTGAAACAATTCTCAACCATATGCAAACAATATAACAAAATAAACCTAGACAAATAATTTACACCTTTAACAAAAATGATCTCAAAATGAATCCTACCACTAAATGTAAAATGGAAAAGTATTAAAATTCTAGAAGAAAACATAGGAATAAACCTATGTAACTAGGATTCTTGATGACTTTTACATGTAATAATAAAAGCACAATATATAAAAGAAATAACTGATACGTTGTGTTCCACTAAAATGAAAAATTTCTGCTCTGTAAAGTGCAATGTAATGAGAAGAAAAAGAAAAGCCAGTGACTGGGAGAAAATATTTGTGAAACACATCTAACAAATGTATCCAAAATACACAAAGAACTCTTAAAACTCCACAATAAACATACAGAGTAATTAAAGAGCAGGTGAAAGATCTGAACAGACATCTCACAAAAGATATAAAATGGTAAATAAGCATATGGAAAGATGCCCAACATAATTTGACATTACAGTTGCAAATTAAAACAACAATGAAATACCCCTACCCACCTATTGAAATGGTTAAAATCTAAAAAACTAAGAAAACCAATTGTTGGTAAGGATGTGGAGCAACAAGAATTCTCATTCATTGCTAGTGAAAATTCAAAACGATAGAGCCATTTTGAAAGACAGTTTGGCAATTTCGTATAAGCCAAACATAGTTTTGCCATAATATCTAGCAATCATACACCTAGGTATTGACCTGATTGATTTAAAAACTTATGTCAACAAAAAAACCTGCATGTTTATAGCATTTTTAATCCTAATAGTAAAATCTCCAGAAACCAAAATTTCTTTAGTAGATGGATAAACATATTATGGTACACACACGCAATGAAAAATTATTTAGTGATAAAAAGAAATGAGCCGCCATAAAAAACTACAAAAAATGGATGAATTTTAAATACTTATTGCTAAGTGAAATAAGTTAGTCTGAAAAAGCTACATATCATTAAGATTCCAATTATACATTCTGAAAAAGACAAAACAATAGAGATTAAGGAGGGAAAATATTTAATAGGTGAAGCAAAAAGGAGTTTTTCAGGGCAGAGAAAATATTTCATATGATACTGTGGTTATGAATACATGAAACTGTACATTTTTCAGAAGCCATAGAATTTTACAGAGCAAAGCATGAGGCTTAATGTATGCAAATTTAAAAATTATAATGAAAATACAGAATCCCCAGATGGAAAGTAGACTGACAAAACAATCTATTTGTATTAAAAATATGTGAAGCCATCTCATTGAAAAGGGTGAAGGTATAAGTTGTTGACCTAAGTAATTTTGGAAAACAGTAGAATCTTTAAGACTAACGGCACAAAATGCAGTGCACAGGCACTATACTTTAGTTGATGGCTGTTTCTCTTGGGGATATGGGTAGAAATTCTGATATATTTATAGTGAAATTGAATAGTTAAGAAAATGGAGGGAATCAGGTTTTCTCACTGTTTTGTAAAGGAGGTTACAGATAAGCAAGGACTAAAGTCTTCAATGACCCATTAGGTAATGGATTAGAATTGGAGAGATCAGAATGAACTTATATTTAGCTAAATATGGGTGCATATAATTACACAGAATATTTATAAATATGTATATATACATTGGTTAGTATACACCCATGTATCCCCTTGCTCTGCCAACTAAGAGGGCATAGAAACAATAGCACCTTAGAAAGGAACATAATTGTGCCCATATATTGGCTTCTAATAGTATTCTCCAATAAAGAAAACAAAGCTCCTTAGATAAATGGCTGGTTCTAGGACCAGGGCAGAAAATAGACAGGATGAGCCTGGATTTTATTGTAGTGTCAGCAAGTAAGGAAGTACTTTGGAAGGAAACAAAATAAAACAAAACATGCAATGATGGGGATGTCTGCCAAGGAGACACAGGAAAAACTGAAAGAACTCCCAAGTGCCAAAACTGCACAATTTGAGCAAGACAGTAAATGAAATTGTATTGGATTATAAAATGAAGTATAAAATAAATATCTAAGGGTCTGTAGTGACATAACTATATGTGGTAAGAACTAATAAATGGGAGAGAAGATCTTCCATTTAGAAGAATCCCAAATAATTTGTGTAGATTCTCCACCCTAAATGAGCTGAAGCATAATTTTCTACTCCTCCGTGGGAGCTACAAATAGTGACTTTCTTTCTTCCAAAGAGTATAGTGTGGATGGGGAACAAGGGTTATTTTAGTGGAGAAATCTGACTATATATAAACACTATATCTACCATGTGATCAAGTTTAACATCAACAGTGGTAATAATGTTCATAGTATGTACCCTCAAAATAATGGGATGAAAATAGCACTTTACCTCTGTGATCTTCTTCCTCAAAACACATAATTCTAGTGTAAGACAGAGACAAGACCCAACTGAGGTATATTCCACAAAATACTTCAACTGTACTTGTCACACCCCTCAATCCATTGAAAATAAGGAACCTGAAAAACTTGAAACAGCCAAGCGCAACTAAAGAGAAATGAAAACTAAATGCAATATGGTAACCTGAATGGAATCCAGCAACAGGAGAAAGATAGTAGGTATAAACTAAGGAAATCTTAAAGTATTGACTTTACTTACAAATGATGCATTGGCATTGGTTCATTAATTGCAATAAATGTATAATACTGATGTAAAGATTTTAATGATAGTGGAAACTGGATGGTAGTATGGAAATATTTTGCACTGAAGCAGCATCCTCGTCTCTGGTAAATACCCGAGGTACATCATCTCACGCCAAAAGAATCAAGGATATGGACACACAAGAAGTGAGCTTAAGGGCGGAGGTTTAATAAGCCAAAAAAAAGAAAGAAAAAAAAAAACAGAATAGCTCTGTCTCCTGCAGACAGTGAGGGATCCCAAGTGTGTTTTTCAGTATGAGATGAAGTGCAAGGGGTTATACAGACTAGCTTATGCATGTATTATTTTAACTGTGGATAAATATACTATATATATATACATATATATTAGATACTACTATCTGTTAATTACATGCATTAAAAATTTCTTCTTAAAATTTTGGCTTATCACCCTCTCAATACTGTCTTTTGATTAAAAGAAAATACTCTTTTTCATGTTAATTTATCAAATTTTTCATTTATAGTTTGTGCTGCTTGTGTTTTATTACAAATACTTTCCTATCATGATATCATAAAGAAATTTTCCTTTGCTATTTTCTACAATTTACATTGTCTTGATATTCATATTTAAGTTTTTATCTGTGTGGAATTGATATATTTTGGTGTTATTTAATATAATCAATTGCTCTGATACCATTTATTAAGGAAGTATCTTTCTCCACGTTTGTCATACCTAGGTTAGATTTATTGTTCTAGGATCACTATTCTGATCTTTTATCTCATATATCTATGCTTATAATACTTCATTGTCTTAGTTTATCTTTAAAATAAATCTACATAGCTAAGCTCCTAATGTTAATTTTTTCACATGTATCTTGACAATTCTTTTGCTCTTCTGTAAAATTTCAAGATTTAACATGACTATAATACTCCAGAAATGATTAAAATACAGTAAGTACTAAGATTCTCAAGGTCGAAGTTGGCCTTGGTAGACATTTTCTGCTTGAATTGGTCTATGTTCCTCTTCCTTATCTTCCCCCTCAAAAGTGCTTTTAAATTCCAACAGACTTCAGTTTCTTATCTATGATTTGTGCTATCTGATGACATTCCCTTTATCTTAAACTATTTTTAGTCTCTTTTTGTGATTAGAGAATATCTGGAGTTGATTGTTTAAGCCTTCCTTTTATAGCTGAGACTGTCTTTTAACCTTCTTGAATGCCATGTTGGATTTATTTAAACGTTGTATCTGTGTTATCTATGATGTGTGGATGTAAACCAAAGCAGATGATATGTATGAATCTAAGCATGTCTTTTGTGTCCAGTGTTAAGGTATATAGAACCAAAGGAGTGTTTTCAATTACTAATAGTTGAGTCAAGTGTATTAAAACATGTCAAAAGCATTCAAAAATAAGATAATACCTGGGATTGCTAAAGAGAAATACCTTCAATTAAGGGTGGAAAAACACTCATTGTTGATTATGGTTTATAGATCGGTTTTGTGACAGGAGAGGGCTGAACTGAAAAAAGACCATGAAAATATTGCTACTTGATAAAGGGCTTCACTTTTTGGCTGTATTTGATGTATTAGATCTCAAGCTCCCTTAAGACTAGAGAATATCAAAGTTTTTTAAGTTTCCTAAGATTCTTTGAGCTAAACTTTTCTCTGCTTTTACTATGTTCAACTCTCAGACCTAAGGGAAGCTACAACTGTGCATTAGAAGAGGCAGGGTAGGGGAAACAGAAGAAACAATAGCAGTATTCTAGGAATGTGTGATACATTAAATACGTACATAATTTATTTAATGACAGGAAATAAAGGTGTTAATTATTTTTTGTGACTCAATTTGAGCATTTTTTTCATGTTTATGATGCAAAGAAAGTTCAGCTTTGAAAATTAATGTTATCTATTTCAGAAACAGAGAGAGAGAGAGAGAGAGATCAAAGCACTGTTCTACTATTCATGAAATTTTAACGTGGAGTGTCTCTCAACAGATGTTTGCTGATTTTATTGATCTTTTTATCAGTATTTGTATTATTTTTATTACACTTCTTTCATTTTTATTCATTTTACTCTTTACTATTTATTTTCTTCTACTTTACATTCAATTTGCTGTTACTGTTCTAGATACTTGAGATGAATGTCTAGCTTATTAATTTTTAAACTTTTCTTTTTCTAAAATATACAAATAGTAATATAAATTCCACTCTATGCACACTTTAGCTACACTCCAGAAGTTTTCATATGTTGAATATTTTATATATTCAATTCAAAATAGTTTGATATTACTAAATTTATCACTTCCTCCCCAAGGTATGTATTATTTATAAGTTTGTTTACTTGTTTCTAAACATATGGATGTTTAAAAAATCCTTTTGATATTAATTTTTAGCTTAAATGCTCTATGGTTAACAAATATAATTTAAATCATTTGCATTATATTGAGTCTGCTTTCTGATCCAAGATATAATTAATTTCACAAAACTTCTATGTGTACTTAATGAGTGGTCTACAATTGAGGGGCAAAGTTGCATATAAGTCAATTACGTTGAGATTGTTTCAATGTAATGGTCAAGTTTTCAATATTTTCATAGGTTTTATGTCTACATATTCAGTAAGTTCCTGAGAAAAGTGGTTAAATTCACCCACAACTATTATGTTTTTCTATCATCTTTTTAACGCTATCAATTTTTATTTCATAAATTTCTAGGCTACGCAATTAGATAAAGAAAGTGTTAGAAAATTATACTTTCATGGTGAGCTTAATTGGTGACCATTATTAAATCTTCCTCTTTATCTCTAGCAGTGTTTTTGCCATAAAATCTATTTTTTTAATATTAATACAGCAACACTACTTTCTTTTGGTTAGTGTTTCATGGTATAACTCTTTCATCCTTTTATTTACAAGCTGTTTATATAGTAGATGTGTCTCTTATAAACACAACAGAAGTGCTTTTTTTTTTTTTTTTTTGAGACAGAGGTTCACTCTTGTTGCCCAGGATGGAGTGCAATGGGGGATCTCAGCTCACCAGAACCTCTGCGTCCCAGGTTCAAGAGATTCTCCTGCCTCAGCTTCCCAAGTAGCTGGGATTACAGGTATACGCCACCACGCCCAGCTTATTTTGTATTTTTAGTAGAGGCATGTGGGTCAGGCTGGTCTCAAACTCCTGACCTCAGGTGATCCGCCTGCCTTGGCCTCCCAAAGTGTTGGGATTACAGGTGTGAGCCACAGCGCCCAGCCAAATGCATTTTTTAAATTATATTTTCAGGGAATTGATAGAAACTCCCTGGAGTAAAATGAACTTTTCAAATTCATTCATCTTATTTATTAATAAACATTAGGGACTATTTATGTAGCACACACTACATTCCTAAAATGTAATTAACTGTTTATCACATTTGTTTTCATAACTTTGAATTTTATTTAGGCTTCAATCAGTTTTTACTTTTAGGAAAACAAATTTGCCTCATTAGCTCATTTTACAAATTTGATAGTTCTTAATTATTTCACCTTTACTGATCTATGCAGAACATTAAATTCATCACTGGATCTATATGCTATAGTGGTGGCAGTTACTTATAAAGCCAATATAACACAGATTTAGGAGTCAAATTCTGGTTTTCCACTTATTAGTTGTGTGCCCCTGGGCAGATTATTTGACCTCCTAAAACTATGTTTTAGTTTTCTCATCTATAAAATGGGATAGATAATAATATAAATTTCACAGGGTTGTTTCAAAGATTAAACAAGCTAATATATAAACAGTGCTTAGGACACTACTGGACACATAATAAGCACTCTATAAATATTACATAAAGCAAAGAAATTGTGATAATATTATAACACTCTCTTAGCTATTAAATCTACTTTCATTAGGTCTTTAAGGATAATTGTTAGATTTCAACATCACCCTTGTTTTTGGGTCAATTTTCTGCCATGCCTACACTATGGAACTTCTGTCAACATACTTGGATATCTCTGTGCCTTTGTATATCCTGTTCCCCTGGCATGAATATCATATTTTGTCTCTTACATCTAGGAATTCCTCTTCAACCTCCAAGACCCAACTCATTACTAAATTCCCTCTTTAAATTCCTGGATCTGTGTTATCTGAATAACTGCTATGCACATGTTATTACTGAGCGCTTGAAGTGTGGCTAATCCAAACTAAGGCAGATTGGAAGTACACAATGCATCCCAGATTTCAAAGTCTTAACTCAAAAGAAAGAAATAAATAAAAGAATATAAGCTAGCTCATTAATAATATTTATAGTAATTACATGTTGAAAGGATATTTTGGATATATTGGATTAAATAAAAGTATTATGAAATGTATTCACCGACTTCTTTTTGATATCACTACTAGAAAATTTTAAATTACATATATAACTCACATTGTAATTCTATTGAATAGTGCTGGCCTAGACAAATCAGCTTCTTCCCATCTATGTGCTCCCACAGAACTTAATGTACCTATTTCTATACATCAGATACTATATTTTAATATAATTTTCTTTTACTTTGATATTCTTCTACCAGATTACTATCCTTTCAGGGACAGGCTCTGTATTTTATTCATTATTAGATTTCTGACATATCACTGATATCCTGACCCATAGTGAGCGCTCAATAAATATTTGTTGAATCATACTGATAACATATTATATATGTTTCAGTAAAAATTAGTCAACAAATTAAGCTCATAATGTGACTGGAAAAGCAGAACAACCATATGTTATAAATGATTCTATATGCAAAATAATAGCTCCTCAATTATATGTACAGATTGAAGTTAGGATAGAATTCCTTAAAGCGTATGGAACCAATAAAGTATGATTGTCCCAAATTAACTGGCTCACATAAACAGAAAACATAGAAAAGAGATACATTCTTGGGCATTCAGCAATAAACCAGAAAGAAATCTCTGGAAACAGTTGGTAACCACCCCATTCTACTACCACCTCTCATTTCTCTCTCAAGAGATATAAAAAACATCATTGATTTGTAGACTTTCAGAATAGCATTAGATCCTTTGTTTAAGATAAACAATCTGTGTTCTTTTAATCTTTTCTAAAGCATCCTATTTCCCAAACCTTGTGATCACTATCAAGTAATTCAATTTAACAAGCTTTCTCCTATCTATAAGACACTGTGCTAAGTGCTATGGAAGACATACAAAAAAGTCAGGTGTCTAGCTTCAACACATTAATAATACATAATGTGAAATGGACATAAAAACTAACCCTAACCCAAAGCAGATAAAAGAGTGATATCTTTGCAGTATAAATTAACAACTATAAGCATGCTAAAGAGAAAAGAAGGTAGAGGAAAGAATGAAACAAAGACCTGATACCCTATAATTTGAAGCCTCTAAGACAAAAATAAACTCTGAAGATAATCTCTTTAGTAAGGGCTTACCTCATTTTATTATGCCTCACTTTATTGTGCTTTGCATATATTGTGTTTTTTAAAAATTGATACTTTGTGTCAACTCTGCACTAAGCAAATCTATTGGTGCCATTTTTTCCAACACCATGTGCTCATTTCCTGTCTCTGTGTCACACTTTGGCAATTCTTGCACTGTTTCAGACTTTTCCATTATGATCATATCTGTCATGGTGATCTGTAATTAGTGATCTTTCATGTTCCTATTACAATTGTTTGGGGGGCACCACAAACTGTGCCTATATAAGATGGCAAACTTAATTTATATGAAGACACTTTTAGTGGTCTGGAGAAAAGATCAAACCAGCCAAAATATTCCCTTAAGCCAAAACCTAATCATGGGTAAAGTCCCTAGTTTCTTCAATAATATAAAGACTGAGAAAGGTACAGAAGCTGCAGAAGAAAAGTTTGAAGCTAGCGTAGGTTGGTTTCTTAGGCTTCAGGAAAGAAGTCATCTCCACAAAATAAAAATGCAAGGTGAAGTAGTAAGTGCTGATATAGAATCTGCTACAGGTTATCTGGAGATTTTTTTTTCATGTATTTTTCATGCCTGCTAAACCAATACCCATTTTGCAGCCCATAAATCAGTAGTAATTTTGACTTCAAGTTTTATGATTTAATAAGTATATTGTGTAATGCTACATCTGCCATAAATAGTTATTCCTCCGATGGATCCAGACAAGGTGAGTTGAAAACCTCTGGAAAGAACTTACCATTCTAGATGACATTAAGAATATTTGTGCCGGGCGCGGTGGCTCAAGCCTGTAATCCCAGCACTTTGGGAGGCCGAGACGGGCGGATCACGAGGTCAGGAGATGAGACCATCCTGGCTAAC
>NW_012120709.1:3080835-3093746 GCF_000951035.1 Colobus angolensis palliatus | reverse complement strand
GTTATACCTGATATAAATGACAAATTGATGGGTGCTGATGAGTTGATGGGTGCAGCACACCAACATGGCACAAGTATACATACGTAACAAACCTGCATGTTATGCACATGTACCCTAGAACTTAAAGTGTAATTTAAAAAAAATTTAAAAAAAAAGAATATTTGTAATTTATGAAAGGAGATCCTAATGTCAACATTAACATGAGTTTGTAAAAGTCTATTTCAACCCTCATGGATGACTTTGAGAGGTTCAAGACTTCCTTCAATGGAGAAAATAACTGCAGACGTGGTGGAAATAGCAAGAGAACTAGAATTAGAAGTGCATCCTTAAGATATGACTGAATTGCTGCAATCTCATGATCATACTAGAATTGATGAGGAGTTGCTTCTCATGGATGAGCAAAGAAAGGGGTTTACTGAGATATAATCTACTCATGGTGAAGATGCTGTCATCATTATCGAAATGAGAACAAAAGATTTAGAATATTACATAGATTTAGTTGATAAAGCAGCAGCAGGTTTTGAGGGGATTGGCTTCAATTTTGAAAGAATATCTACTGCGAATAAAATGCTATCAAACAGCATGATATACTACAGAGAAATATTTTGTAAAAGAATCAAGGCATGCAGCAAATTCACTGTTATCTTATATTAAGAAATTGCCACAGTTATTCCAAACTTCAGCAACCACCACCCTAATCAGTTGGCAGTAACTAACATGGAAGCAAGATCCTCCACCAGCAGAGATGATGACTCACTGAAGGCTGAGATGATCATTATAACTTTTTAGCAATAAACTATTGTAATTAAGTTTTGTAAATTGTTTAGACACAATCCAGTTGTACATGTTATAGACTACAATATAGGTAAACATAACTTTTACATATTCTGGGAACCAAAAAATATGTGTGACTGCCTTTACTGCAATACTTACTTTATTGCAGTGGTCTGAAACCAAATCAGCAATATCTCCGAGCTATGCCTGTATTAAAAAATTATTTAAAAATAGAGAAATTTATATCTGAAATACTTCCTTCCTCAAATCACTTTTTGGGATCCTCAGAGTATACATTGGTATCTGCTTTGGTGACCTCTCTGCCTTTGTCCATTGCCAGGTATTCTGACTTTGTATGAAAAGCCAGTTCTTTTATTAGAAGTCTTAGAAAACAGAACCATTTACAAGAACCAGTTACATGTCTAATTTTCAGTAGATATTTCTTAACTATAGGACACTACATTTTAAAATGGATTCACACTCATACTCTTCTGCAAATGAGTTTTGCCTTTGATAAAATAACAAAATAGTCTTTTATTTTCTCTGATTGGATTGCCAGTTGTCAAAATGACAACTCTTTTAACCTCCCTGATCTCAAATTGAAGGTTTCCACCAACTGCAGTTGCAAAGAAACATATTCAAAACACAGATTGCATACTAAAGAGAAGTAAGTGATAGAAAACCTATTGTGTAGGAGTATTCTCTACGTTATATTGTGCTATTTCAAATGAAAATGTCTTTGTGACCTCTTCCTTTATTTTAGCAATATATAAGGGCACTATATTTCTAATTCTGCAAAGAAGAGGGGTGATTTCTGTAAGAACGCAAGTTTGTGATGGTTTGCTGATTTTTAAAGGATTATTATGAACTAAATGTTGTGTCTTCTCTAAATTCATATGCTGAAGTCCTGCCCCTTAATGTGATAGTATTTGAAGGTAGGGCCTTTTGGAAGTAATTAGGTTTAGAGAAAGTCATTAGGATGGCGCTCCCACGATGGGATTTTTTTTTTTTCTTTTTTTTTTTGAGACAGAGTCTTGCTCTGTCGCCCAGGCTGGAGTGCAGTGGAGCAATCTTGGCTCACTGCAAGCTCCGCCTCTCGGGTTCATGCCACTCTCCTGCCTCAGCCTCCCGAGTAGCTGGGACTACAGGCACCTGCTGCCACGCTCGGCTAATTTTTTTTGTATTTGTTTTTAGTAGAGACAGGGTTTCACTGTGTTAGCCAGGATGGTCTTGATCTCCTGACCTCGTGATCCGCCCGCCTCAGTCTCCCTGAGTGCTGGGATTATAGGCGTGAGCCACCGTGTCCGGCCGATTTATGTTTTTAAAAGAAGAAAAAGACATCATTCTCTCTGTCACGTGATGACATGAAGAGAAGACATGCTGCTGTTTCAAAGATGATCTGAAAGCCAGGTAGCAGGATCCAGAACCAAACTTGTCAACACCTTACTTATGGACTTCCCAGCCCCCAGAACTGTGAGAAATCAATGTTTCTTTAAGACACCCAGTCTGTGATATTTTGTTATAGCAACCCAAGCAGACTAATGCAGGGATGTACAAAACCCTGCAAAACAGATTACCCAGCAGAAGAACTCTAATCTTTACTCAACTACATACCTTTCTCTTTCTTGCAGCAGTAGATTTCTGAAGTCAGTTGCCTTAGTGGCCATATATACTAGACTCCCTTCAATGTGGATTGCAATATTATATACTTAAGAATTTAGTTTATGATTTTTCCTGGAAAAGCCCATGTAAAAGTTATACAATGGTTAACATAGCTTCTGTTAAGGATTAGTGTTATAAAGCAGATATAGGGAGGGAGATTGGAGGGTGTCATGGCTCTATTTGACATTGCAAGAACTTATGCCAACTGCTTTGCCCAATGCCAAGCAGTAAGGAGCAGATCAGGGTCCTTTATCTCTTACCTCCAGTCCAGTTTGACTGCACAACCGCTGCCATAACAATGTTTAGGCTACCCTTTCACCTTGCTTATATGCACTCATGGTGTGTCCATGCACAGTAACTTACAATATACACATTGGTATTAAACCAGTCACTACCATTTCAAAGATGATGGAATAACTAGAGTACTGCCCCAGAACAGCTTAGAAAGTCTCAAGTTAATAAGGAACAAAAGGAGCTGGAAGGAGAAACATTATGATCTAATATAAATGCTATAAAATTATTTAAAGAAATGACATAGGTACCAGGAAAGGGCATGAGGCATGTTACTAGTGTTTGTGAGTATATGTTCCTCTACTGTACTATGACAGTCTCAAATATAAGCATTATGCTTTATTCATGTATTAATTCAGTGAAATTGTATGTAACATTGATCTGGCTGAGTGCTTGGTATGAGTTAAACTATGTCCCTATAATTTAGGAGCACACAGCCCAGTAGAGGTGAGAGACACAAAAGTTTCTCATTTTGGTACACTGATTGAACAAAGAACATTCTCAACATAGAAGACAGAATAATGTAGCATTAACACTTAGCGAGCGTATGAGACAGACACTATTCTATACTTGGTCTTAGCCAAAAGGCCAAGAAGCAATTGAGATAGACTCTATTCTAATAGCTTTGCCCTGATTCATGTAATGCTCACAACCCAGTAGCTATAATTATTAGCCCCAATTTACCAGTGAGAATACTGAGGCAGAGAGAGTTTGCATAGTTTATCTAATGTCACAGATCTAATAAAGAGAAGATCTGGGACTTCACTTTTTTTAATTGGGCTCAAAAACCACACTTTCAACTATCAAAATGTACTGCCTTTTGTAGCATATTAGTTAACACTGGCCCTTAATTTCTGGTGGCACAGTTTTCCCCACCTATAAAATAATGATCAAAAATAATACCTTTCTAATAGAGATGTTGTAAGGATTAGCTAAAATTACATATACAATGTCTTTGGAATACTATCTGGCATGTAGACTATGTGGTCAATAAGGGTTCATTATTAATAATAAATGTTTGTTTAATAGATAAAGAGTTTATCTCTGGAAATCTTTTAAAGAAATAAATATTATCATCTCACCAGGACTATTTGCCTAAGGCTGTGCAGCTGGACCAGATACACTCGTAAGTTTTCATCTAGCGCAAAGAAGCTTGTTGAATTCGGGAACTTTGGGTGTCATGCAATAACCCAAGCATGAGCACTCAATATGAATGCCCTGGGCTTTACCCTGTGCAGATTACATCAAGATTAAGTGCCATGTCTCTGCATCTGGAAAATATTATAGGTGCCCTAGCCATTATTTATAGCTTCAGAAAGTTTCCAATGTGATTGTCTATGACAAATACGTCAATTCCAATGCTGTGATTATGCAGGCACCTAGCAGAGAGGGTTATGCAGTGTGTAATATTAGCACCTCTAAAATCCCTTGAGGACACATTTAGAAGAGTGAATTCTGTCATCTTGCAATACTTTTCCACATCAGCTATGCTTCCTGTGCATGAATTCCAGGTAGCAGCAGACACTTTATTCAGAAACAACGCATGTGGACAATAATCCCATTAGTCTTCATGATAGAGAATGAAAACCAAAAATACATTGGAGTCAAAAATTTATGCTTTGAAGAGGCTAAGTGCTCAGGACAGTTGGAACTCAGTTTGTTTAATCTTAGAAAAATTAATTACTATGTTCAAATTACTTGTTTCTAACACAAAGAAAAAATCTTTCTCTTTCCCATAAACTATAGCTTCCTTTATTTTTTTTCACTCACCCTTTTTTGTTCAATGGATACATTGAAGTTGTCAGAGATAAAACAGGAGGAAGATTTCCTATCAATGGAACCAACATTAGCATTGGAAATAGCTCCAGCAGCTGCAGAAAGAGATTGATAGCCCTGTGACTCCTATCTGGGTGTCAAGATTAAGGCCATGAGATAAAGGGTCTCATACGAACATTTGTTATCTGTAACATTTCATAGGATCTTTGCTGAAACCAAGTGTGCAGCTATAGTCAGTATGTTCCAACATTCTATTTACAATAATCTTTACTACTGATCTCAATGTGAAGAATATTTACTTGAAGATCTAAACTGGGAGAAAAATTAAATCCACTTGATCCAGCTCTTTTTGAATTTCTTATTGTAGTAAAGAAAATGTATCTATCAACCATCTGATTCTGAATCTTATTGTAGAGCCAGTGATAAAGCTCAGATGTCTCGACTGCTAGCTACTGCTATTTCCAAAATTACATTGCCTCCTTAATTTATTAAACTTTAAACTTTCATCTTGTTAATAAAAAGAGAATAATTCAAATTATAATAAAAGATAATTATGACACATATCAATATTGCCTTGCAACATGCTAGTTAAGCTAATGGAATTGGTATAAACAAATAATGCCATGGAAGTACTTCAAGAAATTCATAGTCACATATTTAAAACAACAATGTGAATTTTAAAAGACTGACAAGAATATTACTTAAAAACATGAAATCGTAGACTTAAAACCCTTCTGTCAAGAATCAGTAGGATATCCAAAACATCACTCATGCTTGCTGTTGAGAGTGACTTTCGCCTTCAATCAGTTTTGTAGGTAATTAGAAGTACTTGACTCTCTCTGCTTACCTTTGGAAGTGAGAGTCAGGAGGAGATAATAAGAAACACTTTGACGGCATGACAGGATAAATAGGTGAAAAATAGGGAACCAGAAGCCCCTATCTTTGATAGCTATTCTCAGCCAAAAAATTTTAAAACCAAGTGAAAACCACACCCCCAAAATCAACCAATGCCTCCACTAATAATATAGATTTTTCCCCCCCAAAAATGGAAAAGGAGTGAGAGAATCTGACCAAAACAACTCAAAAGACTGAGGCTTTGGAAAAACTCATTTCATTAATAATCCCAAATATTAAAAAAGAAACCATAAAAACATGTATTCCTTTTGACATGAATTAAGAAATTACCCAGAAAGGAGAGAAAAAAAAAACTTTGTGGATGAAAGTACATATTGCACGATTATATCAATTTAATTTGTAAATGGGGTATAACAGGTACACTCCAAAAGATATTTAAGCATATAGTTCAGTGACTTCTTAAGTATATACATATGTGATCACCACTCAGATTAAGACATAGATTCCCAGCACCAGAACAGGGCTCTCTTATCTTTAATGTCAATAGCACCAACACCCCTGCTCCACCATCTCACCCCCAAGTAACCACTCTTCTCACTTCTATCACCATAGATTAGTTTTGCCTGTTTTTGAATTTTGTATAATTTGAGTAAAATATAATTGTTGTATGATTCTTTTTACTCTACATTATATATGATTTGTAAGGTCCATTATGTGTAGTAGAAGTTTTTGTTTTTTGGGTGGCATTCTGTTGTATTAATGTACTGTAATTTATTCATCTACTCTCTGATGTACATTTGGGTCTCCTCCAGTTTTTCAATATTACATATTAAACTGCTGTGAAACTATCTTGTACTTGTCTTTTGATTTACAAATGCAACCATTTCTCTTTAGTATATATCTAAGAGTAAAATTACTGGTTATATATTCAATTTTTATTATTTTTAATTTACATATAATAATTGTACATGTTTATGAGGTACAGTGTGATATTTTGATACTGTATAAAATGTGTAATGATTCAATAAGGTACTTAGCATGCCTATCATCTCAAATATTTATCATTTCTTTGTATTAGAAACATTCAAAATCCTCTTTTCTAGCTATTTGGAAATACAGAATAAATTATTGTTAACTACAGGCATGCTACATGCTATAGAACACCACAATGTATTCCTCCTATCTAGCTGTAATTTTGTATCTATTAGCCAACATCTCTCTATCCTTATTACCCCTTTCCCTTTCTAGCCTCTAGTTACCACAATTCTACTCTCTACTTCTATGAAATCAATGCATTTAGCTTCCAATATGAGTGAGAACATGCAATAATTGTCTTTCTGTGCCTGGTTTATTTCACTTAACATAATATTCTCCAAGCACATTCATGTTGTCACAAATGACAGAATTTCATTCATTTTAATGGGTAAATCACATCATTGTATACATATACCACATGTTTTAATGCATTCATCAGTTGATGGACAAACTTTAATTTCATACTTTGGTTATTGTGAAAAATGCTGCAATAAAAATAATAGTGCAGATATCTCTTCAACATCCTTATTTCCTTTCCTTTGCATACATACCCAGTAGTGGGATTGCTGAATCATGTGCTCCAGTTTCCTCAACAAATGATGCTGGGAAAACTAGATATCCATACGCAAAAAAAAAAAAAAAAATGAAACTGGACCCCTACCTTTCACCATATACTCCCCCAAAAATTAACCAAGATAGACTAAAAATTTAAATGCAAGACTTCAAATTGCAAAAATCCTAGAAGACAACCTAGGAAATACCCTTTGAACATCAGCTTCAGCAAAGATTTTATGGCTAAATCCCCAAAAGCAATTGCAACAAAAACAAAAATTGTCAAGTGGGACCTCTGCACAGCAAATGAAATTGTCAACAGAGTAAACAGACAACCTACAGAAAAGAAGAAAAGATTCACAAACTATGCATCTGACAAAGGTCTAATATCCAGAATCTACAAAGAACTCAAACAAATCAGCAAGCAAAAAGCAACCCCATTTTAAAATGGGCAAAGGACATGAACAGACACTTCTCAAAAGAAGACATACAACTTTCTGATAAATGTATGAAGAAATGCTCTGTATCACTAGCCATTAGGGAAATGCAAATCAAAACCACAATGAGATACTGTCTCACACCAGACAGAATGGCTGTTATTAAAAAGTAAAAAAATAACAGATGCTGGCAAGGCTGCAGGTGAAAGGGAGCACTTACACAGTTGGTGGGAATGCAAATTAGTTCAGCCACTATGGAAAGTAGTTCAGAGATTTCTCAGAGAACTTAAAACAGAACCACCATTTGACCCAGCAATCTCATTACTGGGTATATACCCAAAAGGAAAATAAATTGTCCTACCAAAAAGACAAATGCACTCATATGTTTATCTTAGCATTATTCACAATAGCAAAGACGTGGAATTAACCCAGGTGTTCATAAATTATGGACTGGAAAATGAAAATGTGGTAAATATACACCACGGAATACCACAAGGCCATATAAAGAAATAAATCATGTCCTTTGCAGCAACATGGATGTAGCTGGGGGCCATTATCCCAAGCAAATTAATGCAGGAACAGAAAACCAAACACCACACATTCTCACTTATAAGTAGGAGCTAAATCTGGGGTTCTCACAAACATAATGATGAAAACAATAGGCACCGGGGACTACTAGAAGGGTAGGAAGGAAGGAAAGGAAATTGGCTGAAAAACTACCCCTTGGGTTATGATGCTTACTATCTGGGTGATGGGATCATCCACATTCTACACCTCAGCATCATGCCATATACTCATGTTACAAACCTGCATATGTATACCCCAAATCCAAGATAAAAGTTGGAATTAAAATAAAGGTCATAAGTCTATTATAATGTTTACAAAATGAAACTTAAAAATCAGTAAAAAAAAAAAAAAGTAAAAACTAAATTAAGCCTCTCCACCAACACACATTAACATTTTCAAATAACTGAGCATGATGGAGCAAAAAGAGTAACTGAGCTGATAAAAGCATATAAGATTCCTGAAGAGATACGTACATCATTAATATGCTTTACAGAGGTGCTTTCTATCCCTACTGTATGCTTCAAATTCTGGTGGCCACTGGACTGTTAGTGTATTTACATTTTTCATTAAGTATTAGAAAAAAATTTTTGTAGGATAAAAAAATGTTAAAACCTGAAAAATGTGTGATGAATATTTATTATCTGAGGTCAGAAGATGGATATAGGAGAAAAGGGTTACTGGAACTGCCTCAGATCTGTTAGCGTACCAAAAATGAAAACACAGTCCCAGAGGGAAGAGGGAAAGGGGTCCAGTTGAATTTCTTTATCAACTTGCTAATAAAGGACCTTTTGGTAACGGACTAATAATGCTTGCTAGCAGAAGAATGCTTATCTGTGTAATTCTCTTAAAAGGATACCCTTGGTTTAGGATTTCTTCTGGGAAATAAAACTAGAATTTATGAAATTATGAGGCACATACCCCTGGAAAAAGTCGTGAAAACTGTTTAATATTCTGGACATAAACTACAGACCTTTCATCATCTAAATGCCTTCACACTGTAAGATGACATGCATACCTAGGTTAGAAACCTTTTCTGTTACTGTAGGCCATACAATGTGTCTCATGAGGAAAGAAGGACCTAGGAAGCCATATGGGATATCCAAGACCTCTCTGCTGTGTCTACACCATTTACTTGCTTGTATCCTTAATATCAGGTAAGAGCTGAGATTCATGTGAGCATTATTTGAAAATTGGACCTTTTGTCATAGCTCATAGTTAATGAACCACAAATTCAACCATTAACCTTCATAAAATACCAGATTCAAGAAAACCTCATTCTAGAATGTTAAGACAAAGTAATTCTTGACACAAAATTATAAACAAATTACTAACACCATACTTTCTTTAATGATAATATCTACCTGTCTACTATGTATTTGTCTATATCTATCTACATATATATCTATAATAAACTTATAAAGACAGTTTTGGCCTAAGTTCATAAATAGAAACCTAAAATATTAATTATGAAGTCAGAGAATACATGCAAATATTGATTGTAAGTGATAGGAGATTTTTATTCTAGTCATGTTTTCAACTCAAGATAATTAACTAGGAGGGATTGATTGATGAAAATTGAAACACTAAAGCTAGGGGATGGCATAAGAGTAAAGCAGCCAGTACCATTGTATTTTCCCTCTTAGGGAAGAGTTTTTGCTGAGTTGCAAAACATTCATTGAATCAATAAACCTGTGTACAGCAGCATCTTCTATGCACCAGCCACTATGCTTAGTTCTTGGTCAAAAATATAAATAACGCAAGTTACTCCTATGAGGGGGATACTGTTAATATTATAACAGTAACAGAAGGTAGGTAAATCATGATAACATGGTGCCACAAATGCTATGAGTAAAAATACCTAGAGGTAATAGGTGTACATATAAGCAGGATTAAATTTAGACTTGGGGTGGATAAATGCAAAGGTGTGATTAGTGGAGAAGGGCTTTACTTTTTGCGTGGCACAAAATTAGATTTAGTAGTTGCTTTATCATTTCTGACTCAAAAAATCAATTATTTTTCTTGAAAACATAATTTATGTCAAAAGGCTGTATACAGCAGTAACAAAATGTAATAAAGGTACTTGCTGGAGCCTACTGCCTAGGAGTTCTTCAGCATTGCTTCCCCTCAAAGAAAACAAATAGAATTTAACAAATATCAGCTTGTTATCAAATACAAAAATTGTGTTGTACTTAGTTTAAATATTTCACAGAATGAAAATGCAGAAAGCATAATGGAATGCAGCACTTTGCTATTTTTATTTGCTCTAATGAATGTACCACATGGAGCTTTTTCCATTAGAATTCTCGGGAAGAGAAGAAACTTTAACCTTGGCACAAAGGGAGTCTAATGTTTTTAGAAACTACATAGATATTTTTAAGAATAAGGAAAATAAAATGCAACCTGGTAAAATATGCATAACCATAGCTGATGAACACTGAAAATCCAGACAGTTTCTTCTCTAAACTCTTTATTTAATGATGTAACTCTTCTCTTTTAAGAATTCCTAATTTGGTTGGCATCTATGAATAAAGGAAAGCCAGGTGCTTCTGATCTTCAAACCTGTATCCTTCATATGTTTAAAAAAATAATGTTCTGGATTCTCTCTGATCTACTGCAATCTGTTTCCTGGATCTCTATATTCAGTTATAAATGGCTTCAAATGGAAGTCATACGTGTTTCCATTACAAAAAATACCAGCTGCTTTATTCAGTGATGAAAAATTAGTGGATTCAGTGAAAACCAAAAATCTTGATCTCTAACGAAAGTTGATTATTTGAAGAACTCTCTGGTTGGCTAGCTCATTTAATAAGTGCAGAGGTACTAGGAATTCAAGAGCATATTTGAACTACTAGATTAGCCATTATTTAGCTTTTTTCTCTTCAATGATAGTTGTTAACTCCTCAAAATAGAAAAGATTCATTAAAGAGAAAAAGAAATCTATTGAATTTATATTTGTGGCAGACATTGTACTATATACATTACATATGTACTACATATACTACATATATTATCTCATTTAGTCCTTAAAAAAAGTATAAACGATTATTTCACAGATAGAGAAGCCTAAAATTTTGAGAAGTTAGCTGCATTCTATAGCTATTGAGAGTGTTAGAACTGAGATTTAAACTTAGGCCCAAATCAACCCTCAGATGAGCAATTGCTGTCTCCTCAAATCTTGCTATTAGTCACACAGGGAACGAATTGAGGAATATGAAAAATTCACACAAGCACATTTATTATTCTGGGAAAAGAGAGAGAGAGGGAATGTTAAGGTTATTGGTAGAGTAGCACTCTTTCTACATAATCATATATATACACATATGTGTATGTGTGTGTATAAATGATGGCAATAGTGGACCATTTGGAGTGGCTGCTGCCATGATGCTGGCTACAGTGGGGGAGGTGCAGCCAGGGCTGTGCACTCCATGGAGCCAGTGGGAGCCAGGAATAGGCAGAAGCCCTGCACCCTTCTGAGTTGGCAGGGTGGGAGCCTCGTACTCCCCAGGTGCAGCTGCAGCTTCCCAGCCACTGCTCTGGACCTGGGCATTCCTGTGCTCATGGGGACTTGGATTAAGCAGAACCTCCACCCGCGCCCCTACACCTACAGCTGCAGCTACCCAAACTGTAGCTGCAGACCCTGCCATCTCTGCACTCTCAGGAGCCAGGGAAGGCCCTCCTTCCCCTACAGGCATGGATATGCCTGCTCCCATTGCCTCACCTCTCCCTGCTCCTGGTGCTTGCTCCAATCTCAGAGCAAAATTGAGGCCAAGCTTGGGTGCTGTCGCAACCCAGCCAGGTGTGCGCATGCTCAACACAGTGCCGACTCTGGACTTTTTGAGTGCTGATGAGGATCAGAAGGAGGCCTGGGGTATGCTGCGGGAAGCTCACAGATGGTCTGAAGGTGCCCCGTGGCAAGAACAGCCTCGGTGTCATGGATGAGGGCAGGAGGCAGACAGGCTCCAGGATAGAAAGGGGTAGGTCCCTGGTGAAGCCCCACCTTCAAGCCAGGGGTGGCCTGCAGCCTGGGAGTTGGGCCGTCAGTTCCACAGACCAGAATGAGAACTTATGATACCTTTTCCAGGCCTGCCCATGGCCACCCAGGAACCAATCAGCATGTACTTCCTCCCCTCTGAAGCCAATAAAACCCCCTGACTCAGCCAGACTCAGAGAGATGACAGGATGACTTGCCTGTGGAGAGGAGCTACTCACCTCAAGGTTTCCTCTCTGCTGAGAGCTGAGCAGATATCAGGACTACCAGCTGTGGAGAAGAGCTACCCACAGAGAGGAGCTACCCACTGTGGGTCTCCTCTTTGGTGACAGCTGAACACATTGTGACAACCTGCCTGCAGAGAGTAGTGACCCACTGCGGGTCTCCTCTGAGCTGTTCTGTCACTCACTAAAGCTCCTCTTCACCTTGCTCACCCTCCACTTGTCCACATACCTCATTTTCCCTGGACACTGGTAAAGAACTCAGGACCTGCTGAAGATTTGTGGGGGGCGGAGCAAGATGGCCGAATAGGAACAGCTCCAGTCTCCAACTCCCAGCGCGAAGGACACAGAAGACCGGTGACCTCTTCACCTTGCTCACCCTCCACTTGTCCGCATACCTCATTTTCCCTGGACACTGGTAAAGAACTCAGGACCTGCTGATGATTTGTGGGGGGCGGAGCAAGATGGCCGAATAGGAACAGCTCCAGTCTCCAACTCCCAGCGCGAAGGACACAGAAGACCGGTGATTTCTGCATTTTCAACTGAGGTACTGGGGTCATCTCACTAGTGAGTGCCGGACAATCGGTGCTGGTCAGCTGTTGCAGCCCGACCAGCGAGAGCTGAAGCAGGGCGAGGCATCGCCTCACCTGGGAAGCGCAAGGGGGAAGAGAATCCCTTTTCCTAACCAGGGGAACTGAGACACACAACACCTGGAAAATCGGGTAACTCCCACCCCAATACCATGCTGTAGGC
>NW_012120709.1:3043886-3075665 GCF_000951035.1 Colobus angolensis palliatus | reverse complement strand
TGGCACAAGTATACATATGTAACAAACCTGCACGTTATGCACATGTACCCTAGAACTTAAAGTATAATAAAAAAAAAATTAAAAAAAAAAGAACTCAAGACCTGCTGAATGATGGGGCTGAAAGAGCTGTAACACAAACAGGGATGAAGCATGACCCTTGCTCACCATGTTGTTGGTGACAAGAAAAGAGAGAAGAAGAGCCGTGGTCTTTTGGGGAACTCAGACCTAGGAGCTCCCCAAGCCAGAGCTGTGACAAACTCTTTGGGGCTCTGTGGTTCCTGGTGTCTCCAAGTTTCCAGGTGCCACTGCATTTCCCAGTGCCAGCCATGGAAGCTGCTCGTGGTAACACCTGGTCCAGCTATAGCTTCACAGGGAGCCAGCACCTGTGCCAGTGCCTGGAGCTGCCTGTCCCACTGCAGCTAGTGTGCCTGGCTGTGCACAGTGGCCAGACCCCATGCTTGCTTGCTCACACATCCCTCACCACTCTCTTGCCCTTGGCAATAATGGATCCAGGCCAATAGCATGAACTGAGTGCAGCCTGCCTGGGCAAGTGGGCAGAAAGATCCCAGTGGGTCCCAGAAACAGTCAGGCAAAGGCACTGTTGACCACAGAAGTTTCTGGCTCGAAAAGCAACACCCTCAAAGCTCGCATGACATGGCATTTATATATATAAATGTTATATGTATAAATGACATATAAGCATTTATATATATAAATATATACACACACACATACATAATTGCTTACTGAATACATCCGTTGAATACATTCTAAATTCCACCCAACATAAAAATACTTTTGGAAAAGGGCTACAATACTTTTGGATAATTATGATAATGTTAAGACATTTTCAAAGGAAAATAAATGTACTTTCTGTCAAGTAATTGTAAATAATCTCAGATATTTAAATTAAGCTACTATTTAAAGTTTTTAAATTAAGCTACTATTTAAAGTTAAGGTATGGGTTTTCTGCATAACTTTTTCCATAACATATGATGTCCATGAATCTTGAAAGAGTATAGTATTCAATACTTAAATATCACAGTTCTCACAAATTAGTAAACCAGATAGCATGAGTGAAATAAAAATTATCTCAAAAACATTACTCAGAGTGTGATATTTTGAAACTAAGTATAGAAAGACATGAATAGTCAATCTCTTTTTCTAGTTACTGAAATCACCTCAAGATAAATGATGCTGAATAATTAAATAGAGGAAAGTTTACTTTGCTCAGATCCATGGGGAGCAGTAAATCTTTAACACTTACTGATTTGTGTTAATTAGTTATCCACAAAAGGCACTGGTGTTATTAAAAATGGTTGTAGGATTTTTTTAAAAAATTAATATTATTCAGGTGAATGTAAAGTGCTTTTTAGTCAAGTATCAAAGAAAATTAAAAAATGGTGCTTGCTTCTTCATTCTTATCAAAATAAAACAGGCAATAAAGATATGATCAGCATCCAGTAGAACTGACAAGAGGATGCAGCCAAATGAGCATATGCTAGTGTTATGAGGCATGAAGAGGTTTAAAATGTAGCAAGAAGCCCAATTTAACTACCAAGACACCTGGAACAAAATCAGGGGCAATTGTATATTTGTTAGCATTTGGGTCATGCAGAGACTTGCTCTAAGTCATTTCTCCTTTCTGAACCTCCCTTTCCTCTTTGGTTAAAAAAAAAAAAAAAATCAGAACACAATATTACAAAGTTATTGCAATGATCACATGAAATAATGAACATGAAACACTTTGCAAGCTATATATAATGATATAAAAATATAGAATATTTTATTTCTTTGTAGAGTAAAAATTATTCAGAGCGAATAAAAAGTATATAGCAGTGTGAACAGAAGAGAGGCTAGAGGGTTGGATAATCCTTTAAGACAATCTACATTTTTAAGGGAATTTCAGCCTATCTCACTGATCAGATTGACTCATGCTCAGTCTTGGCAGCATGACGCAGACGATTTGTGAGTCCCTGTCCTATTTTCTCTCACTCATCATTAAATGGGCTGGGCCACTCTGGAAAATGAAAAGAGAGGCAGATGGAAAAGCTGTCTCCGTGCTGTCATGTCTGGTTTTAAGACTATACAGGCTCTGCTTCATTCTAAGAAATGGAAGCCAGGGTTTCTTAATTTTCCACACCCCAAAATAAACATAGTCTGCTGTGGACAGAATTACACTCAGTGGCCTCTGTTTAACATTACCTCGTGTCTCCTTGTTCCAAGGCACTAACTTAACAGGCAAGTCTCTCTCCTAGCTAAACAATTACAAGAACAATGACATTGATTATGAAGTGCAAGAGTGGCATTTTGCCCTTGGTTGTGGATGGCACACTTCAAGGAGCTTAGGATGTCTTCCCTACCTCCAATCAATCTCTAACTTAAGTCTCAAACTGATTAGCATCATTGCGTTTGCTTCTCTCTCCACACCCAAATAAATGATTACAAGTGACCTCAACATAACAAAGGACAAGCAACAAGTTACTTACTAAAGAAATATAGTAAAGTAGGAGTGGAATTTAGAAAGGGCTATGCTAATCTAGTACGTTTTTTATATCCCTACCATATGCTAAGCACTATAATTGTTGTTCGACTAAGGTCTTTCTTTTAATTATTATAAACAGTCCTTTATAAATAATTATTTTAAAGCTTTCAGATAAAGAGAATTAAAATCAGAAAGCCTGATTTGCTTAAGCAATGATTGCTGGAGTCAGGGATTGAATCCAAATCCATGGCCTATATTCCTATCACTAGAACAACAGTTCTCAGATTTTGTAAGTGTTTTGTGTTCATTTTTGTTTTTGTTGCGTGTGATTGTATTACCAACAGGGGAACACTTTTATCAAACAAAATCTCACAGAGAAACTCAAATGTAAAATAGACATGAGTGTAGTTAATCTGGTTGAGAAGGAGGTCAGAAAGAAGGGACCTTCACTGAGAGCCCCTCAATATCCCTTTGTGACCTCTCTGATATTTTTTTCTAAAGCTTTCTCTCTCTCCATAACTCAGAAAAAGTATTTACCCCAACAAGGTAATGTGTGCCATTTTTCTGAAAATTGCTCTTGGTAGGTGCAAAGGAAATTGTAGCAGATAGCATAGAATGAGACTTCTGAAAGGCAGAGGACAGTCACAGAGAGGAGACCAAAATGGGGCCACAAATGTAATTTGCCTATTGCACAATTCAACCTATAGCCAGGCCTGGCTGTAATACATTCAATATCATTCAGCCTAAGGATTGTGAATGCAAATTTATTTTTATCAGCATTCTCTCAGATTCTGAATCATGTATTTTCCTAGTCACACCTTACATTAAAGGAATGTCTGACTTATAATTGCTTTATTTGTCCTTAAAGAATAAAGATGAAAAATGCATTGTAAAGGCACCATTAATGAGTTAAACAGCATTTTAATTAACGTGCCTTTAATTAAACAAAATAAATGTTCTTCTCAAGATCTGATTTTTTTTCCACCCCCTCTAGGAGAAAGAGTAGCATCAATTGTTTCAGCTCATTAGGTTTTAAAGTTTTAACTGACTGAAAAGTTGGGTTCCTGAATTTATATTACAACTCATTCACAATGGGAAATTAATAGCTTATTAATAAAACTTCTCTTAAGAGCAAATAATATTAAACATTTTCCTAAGATACGCATTTTTTTTTTAAATCGAACTTATTTTTATTTCTGTCTTCTGCCCCAGGTGAGCACAGCCTAACAATGGAACACAGCAGCTGCAATGGACCAGAGTAACTTGGGAACCAAAGTGCACATAATTGTAGCTTCACCTTATCATTCACCATTTTGTTTTCTTGCTAGCCAAGGGCAGAAGGCCTTTTAAATTATTGGTGGTTTTAATTCATATGCAAAAATACAGGCTGAGCAAATATGACATAGGAGTTGACAAAATTGAGTGAGAAAAAGTTTCTTTAAAAAAAATGACTGAAAAAAATTTTGAGAGCAATCTTTTGCTGACAGTTAAAGAACTGTTAAGAATGAAATACTTTTTACTGTTCAATAAAAAGATCTGTGAAACCATTTACCCTTGTTATAAAATAGTTACATGCAAATACACTTGTCATTTTATTCGGCAAAGTCATTCAGTTTGATAATCAACAAACATTTATTAGGTACCTTTGCTTTAACCAACATTACTTTCATTTAATACTCAGAAATGTAAAGAAGTGATATTTTTTAATACTAACTCAATGGTGTGTTTAATTTTTCAACTATTCTTTGTGTCATGAGCTGAACTAGCATAAAGACTCTTTAGTAGGCTTTACTCCTTTGTTCTTTCTTTTCCTAAGTACAAACCATTTTATGAAAACATTGCTCATCGCACTAAATCTTCAAAGGGAAATGGCTTATTCTGTAGACAAAAAAAGAAAAAAGACAAATAATTAGTGGATAATAGCTACAAAAAGAAATCTTCTACGAAATGTGGACCAAGTCAAGTTTCTCTTTCTGTAGCTGGGTTCAGAACATACACTGTATAGATATGTAATTATAAAGAAAAGCATACTTAATGTTGGGGTCCCAGGAACAATTTGAAAGAAGACGTTGGTCTTCCTTGGCCGTAGGCTTGAGACTCTGCAAAGTAGTGTCTATTCTTCAAACATCAATAAAAAAACAGTGGAAATGCTCACCTCTAGTCTGCCAAACCAATGCATTATAACGAGAATTCTCTGCTCTTCATCTTAAAGTATGTAAGTACCACCAAAGGGGGCTAATTTAAAGTGCAGGATCCCAAGCCCAACATCTAACGTTTCTAACTCAGTGGACCTGGTATAGAGTTTCAACAAGTCTGTTGCCCTTAACTAATTCAGAAACAAGTAGTCTGATGACCATGAAGAAACATACCTTAAGTGTTTTCTGTGTTTTTTTGTTTTGTTTTGTTTTGTTTTTTTCTGAATATACTTTGTAAAGGATTGGAAAATATCAGATGAAAAAATACTGAGAAGAAAACATAATCACCCATAGTCCTACCACTCCAATATAGCTACTGCTTAATCAGCACAGTAACTTCTAGGTATATATACCTAGAAGTTATATATACCTTCTTTATATAATCCACAGGTTTTTTTCATTCTATATATCACCTATATATCATAGGTTTTTTTCATTTTATATATATATACACACTATATATATATATATATTTGGTTATATATATATTCTATAATATTACAGGCATAATTTATTATAATATAGCAAAAACTGTAGTCATTAAAAACTGCCTAGATATAAAATTACATGTTAATACAACTTTTTCTCAAGATTTTGAGTACATGGTTCCGTAGTCATCTAATGCACGGTATGGCTAATAAAAAGTCTAATGATTGATTTCTGGTTGCTTTATACATGACTTTTTAAACAATCTCTGAAAACTTAACAGATGTTGTTTATATGCTTGATACTCTGAAATTGCATCTGCCTGTGTAGTATAAATAAAAATAAACCTACAAAATCAGAGAGGTTAAACAAATGGAATTCTGTTAAGCATATTTTCTATATTTTCTTTATTCGTTTAATAATGAACCTTAGATTTTTTTTTTCAAATTAGTGTTTTAAGATCTCATTTTTAAATGGCTAAGGAGCATTCAGTTTTATGAACATACCATAATTTAAGTCATCCCCAAATGATGGACATTTAAATATTCCAAATTTTACACAATTAAAATCAGTGCTAAAATAAACATGTTTGACCATAAGCATTGAACTAGTAATTAATAAGTTTAAGATGAAAAGCAGAGAATTCTTGTCATAATGCATTGGTTTGGCAGATTAGAGATGAGCATTTCCACTGTGTTTTACACATGTTTGAAGACTAGACACTACTTTGGAGAGTCTCAACCCTATGATTAAGGATGACCAATGTCTTGGACCAACCAAGTATTGGAAACATGTTCAAGTATTTCTATAACATGGATTCCTGAGCATAAAATTTACTGTTAAATAATTTTTTAAATATTGTTAGGCTGCTATTGAAAATACTGAGATAAGATACTGAGGTAAGATTTGCATGTAAGAAACTTGTTGGGGGACACTCTAGTTATTAATATCTATGAGTGAGTGAAAGGAAAAGATGAATTTGCAGTAAAGGCTCCAGCCAAACCTAATGGGATCAGGAACTGATATATCCTTTAAAGGCGTTCTCCAGTAGGGCAAGTAGCCTTAGCTTTTTGTAGTTTTAGATCAACTAGTCATTGGCTGCCCCAAGAAAAGAGCATAGTCTTTGTCATTTTAACTCCCCCAATCCCCAGAGGCATTCAGCTGAAAGATGTCAGCTGACAACTCTGAGCAGCTGAGATAATGAGGGCTTTCTACTTGAGGGAGTAGGGGTTTGGCCGGTGTAACAAAACATTTACTACCATCTACCACTTTGTGTTAATTATATCTACCTGTCTTATGTAAATTCTGATAGCAACTCCTAATCTGGTGCTCCTCTTTTATTCAGGAAAATTTATGAGATAGATAAAAATTAGTGGAAAGAACTATCGTCCCTCAAGTCCACAAATGATCTGCAGTATCTCACTCTCCTACTTTATTCTACATATTCCTCACCTCTGATGATAACTTTTGCTGGCCAAAGTGACTTGCCTGCTAGAATGACCCAGACCTTCCTCCAGTGAGGCCCTAGTCCTCTAAATAAAAATAAAAATAATAATAATAATATAATAAAATAAAAGCATTTCTCTTCTACACTTCTAATAAAACATCTAAACTTCTAGATCCAAGAACTGTGGGGATGGCAAGCACATATTTCATGAGTGGGTCACAGGAAATAATGGTGAGTGGAATATTCTTTTATCTACCCCTTTCTGGACTCATTTTTAAATTCTACCTCTTGGACGCATATTACTGTATACTGGTCATTGATTTGGAGTATACACTGCATCCTGAAAAATGGCACCCATGTTCTTAGGGTATTATATCCAAACTAATATTTGGCTATACTTTCAACAGAACTCAATTAAGATTAGTGGTTTCTGAGGGGTATAGCATGTGATTAAACCAGTGGACTCCATTTTTATGTATTTATTCCCTCATCTCATTTTCTCTGAAGATCACAGGTTATAAACATTTATCATTCCACAAGATTTCAAATAGTAATTCTGGTTATAGTCCTACAAACAGGTAAGGTAAACTCACACTCAAAGTCTAAGTCAATTTTAGAAAAGATGAATATCTGCTTCTTCAAGGATGGAAAGCATTCAATAACAACATGAAAACAAGTGGCTGTTTGGTATTTTAGATGAGTGTTGCCATATTGGGTCTTCAGGGTTGGTCTTTGTTAAAATTTAAACCAAGGATTGAACAACCATGGTGAGTGGGAGCCTATATCTTTGGGCATATACAAAGGCTTCATCCCTGACCTGGTGTCTATCAAATTCATTTACCCATTATGCCAATACTCGAATGGTCAATGGCATGTTGGCTGACATCAGTTGACTGAATTATGTATTTTTAGAACTCCTTTCATGGTGAACTTTATCTGAAGAATATTAACATACAATACAAATACCTTCACACTTTATGCCCTCTTCAGTAGGTCAGTCTTCATGCTTCTTCACCAGACCTCCTTGACCCAAGTCCTCTGATCTTTTTATAATACTTCTATGCCACTGACTAGCCAAATAATTTATTTATTATTTTCTATATGCTATTTCATGCTTTTTCTTACCTGAGACTGTTTCTCTTTCCACATCAATCGATCGACCAGGTGCAACTGAGGAGTCCAGCCCCAGGTCTAAATTTCATGTGTGATCTTTCAGGCTGTACCAAAGACTTTACCTGGCAGGCCTCATGGGGGGAAGCTGCCCTTCCCACAAAAGATTTGGTGCACAACCAGTGCATTGGAGTCTCGGGAAGGAGTTGCAGGCAGGGATTCAGGCCTATTCCAGCCAGCCATACTCATATATGCATGTCTTCATTCTTAGCTTAGGCACCTCTATTCAGAGGCCTCACCTGAAATATTTTCAGGTACCTCTTCTTTATGAGGGGTACTTGAAGACACTTTTCTCCACTTCAACTCAATTCTTTGAGACTTGTGCCTTCAAAGAAAAAGAGTATAGAGCACTTAGGGATCACTTCACCCAGCAAACAAAAAAGGCCTGAGAGATTATGTTAGTTTGCCTCGATAATGAAACAATTTTCTTGTTAGACTTAGTGAAGGAGATTGGTTCCTTACAGGAACATCACTACAAAACCCCTTCTTCAGACTACCCTGATAAACTGTGACTTTGCCTACAGAGGAGGTGCAAGGTGTTGAGTGAATGAGATACTGCAAATACCTGAGACCCTCTTCTTCCTCATTTAGGTATCAGGTATGCTGTGGCACACCTGAGTCACTGGTGATAAATTCCTTGCCACTCACAAACATATTTGGACCACCCTCACAGAGCCAGCCCTAAAAACACCCTTGGATCTACAGTGAAGTAGTGGGAACAG
This sequence comes from Colobus angolensis palliatus, assembly GCF_000951035.1. NCBI lineage: Eukaryota > Metazoa > Chordata > Mammalia > Primates > Cercopithecidae > Colobus > Colobus angolensis. The sequence continues at coordinate 3,067,220 of NW_012120709.1, read as the reverse complement.
TACATGATGAGATCATTAATAGACTCAGTTTTCTAGGTTAATTCTTGCCTCTCCTGATGGTTATTGAGGCCACTGCTTGAAGTCAGGCCCATTGTTTCACAACACAATGTGACACTTTACTGACAAACTTCCTGGCATGCAAAAAGTGGCTACTGGCAAGATAGCTAAGACTGACTATGCAAAAGAGTGGTAAACAGGCATCCTTTGCTGTACAATCCTGGCAAAGACCTTCCAGAAAAGATCACTGAATCTTGTCTCTCAATAATGGGGTCTCAAGGAGGAGATTGATGGGCTCCCTGCCAAGGAACTTATGGCCAGGTCCAGGCCATGAGAGGCCCAACAGACAACCCCATGGGGATTCAAGTGGTGGCAGTCCCTATGAGTGAAATTGGTGCTGTTTCCTCTGACCCTCCTGGTGGGCATGAAGATGAGCTGAATGGTCCATCCAGTCTCTGCCAGGTCTTTCAGTATTCAAAAATAAACAAGATTAAGAGTTAGACTGAGGTCCCTCACTGAGGGAATAAGAAGCCCTACTTCACACTCATAGCTCAATGGAGAGATGGGGGAATCTAATACTTCTTGGGCCTTTGGAGATCAGCACACAAATAACTTATGATTCCCACAACTACTGGCACCAAGATAAGGGGAAACAGATAATGGTGTCTGGAATTGGGTTCTAGGCTACCACCACTAGCACTCTTAACCAGACATGAGTACGGATGGGTCACTTCAGGTTTCTACAAGTCTCCATTGTATGGCCCCCACCACTGAATGTATAGTTGGTATAGATATATTATGCATGTGCACCCTACTCACCTTCTCCCACATCCCTGGCAAGAATTGATGCAGTTAGGGCCATCTTAGTGGGGTATATGGAAGACAGTTAATTTGCTCCACTACTGACAATTGATGCTGTTATTCCCCCCAAAGCTAACCACCCTTTGGCCAAACTTAAGGAAAATGAAGTTCTCTAGGAGACTATTTCTCTATTCTATAGCCCTATCTGGAATGTGCACAAGGCTTTGGGTGCCTAGAAACTCACCTTTGAGTATTGGAGGCTCAATGTTGTCATGCTACTCTCGGTATTGGTGGAACCAGATGTGATGGTTATAGAAGCTATTGCTCAAGCTAAGAGAACTTGGTGTGCAGCAATTAATTTACAAATGCTTTTCCCAGCATCTCCTTCAAATCAAATTATCAGGATCACTTTGCCTTTATGTGAAATGGATTCCAACATACTGTAATGTTTCCTTAATGCTACCTAAATCATCTGGCTGTCATCAACAGATACGTCATAACCCTGAAAAATGGCACTCCCAGAGAAAATACTAGCCTTCCACCATATTGATGACATCTCCTGGTGGGCATAGACAAGACCATCACCCAACAAAAACTGGATGCCCCCTTGACCCACAAGTGACAACATGGCCAGTTCATTACTAAAAAGTATAAGGATCTAGCAACTAAGTAAAATTCCTGGGCATAATCCAGGAAGGTGCACAATTGTGGAGCAGATAATTATCAAGCATTTGACTCTCTCTACATGTACAAGTAGAAAGAAAAAGAAGCCCTAACCTACAAGATTCCCTTAGAAGGATCTTCCAATGGGCCATTCAAGTTACTCCCCTAACCCATCCAGGCCCCACCAATTGATATTTGCTGTTTGAGTTACAGGTTTTATCAACCTTCCAGTTTGACAATTGAAACCTTTGGCAGAAGAATACTACCACATGTTAGAGGTGTCTATTGGGCCTTTGGACCCATAGGCTCCCCAAGTCAGCTTAAAGGAATGCATGCTTTAAGCGATAATTATTGGCTTGCCATTCTGCCTTGGTGGTTACTGAGTATATGGCCCATGGTCATGAAGTAGTGTTGTAACTAGAAATCCCAGTCACATCTTGGGTCTGAACATAGCCCTCAAATTGTCAGGTGGAAGAAGCTAAGAAATTATCTCTAGTGAAATAGAACTGGCACATAGAGAAGTACATAAAATCTAGCCAAGATGGGCTTCAACACCATAAAAAAAGCTTGCAACACCATAAAATATGTTTCAGGAGTGCTCCTCTACCCCTAGGCATATGCTCAAAGAGCCACTGTCTCCACTGGGCCAGAGGAGACATAGATGTAGAAACCTCCTGGACAACCGACAAGCCTGGTTCACTGAGAGCTCTTCCCAGTTAACTTATACCAGGATGGAAAAGGATACAGCTGCCATCTCATCTGAGAGAGGCCAGTCCCTCACTGAGCACAGTAAAGGATGCTCAGCACAATGAACAGCACTTCATGTAATGTGGATGGCTATCCAAGTCACCCCAGCTGATGAGATGTGCTACATTTTCACTGACTCACAGGCTGTGACCAATGTCCTGGCCATTCGGTTAGGCCACTGGCAGGTCTGACTGCCATATAAACAAGCTTCCATGTAGGGATGAGACATTTAGAAAAAACAAACAAAAAAAAATGCTCCATTCCTAATAAGGTTTTCTTGTCAAGGTTGATGATCACTAGAAAGGCTCTCAGACTGACAAAGGGGAATATAACCAATGAGAAGACCATGTTTGTCAGCTAAACTGAGAGACTGAATTGTGCTCTAATCCAGAACAAGCAGAGGCTTAACCTATCGCCTTCTGGATCCATGAGAAATTTTGATACCATCCTAGACTGGTCTACATGCACAGACTGCCTCTGTGGCCTGAACATGCCAACATAGCATGGAAAACGTTTTCCTCTCACCAGACCATGGCCAAAGCTAAAAATGCTGCCTGGGAAAAAATCTCTCCAGCCAATGACCAAGGAGTTTCTGATGAATAGATCACATTGGGCCCCTCATCCAATCAAGAAGATTCCACTAGATCCTGATTGTAGCTGATACTTTCTCTGAATTTGCCCAGGCATCCTTGTGCATTCCACTGACTCAGGCCACACTATTCGTATCACTCGACTGTACTTGTCTTGTTCAGGTTTTCTGAGTCGATTTTATTTGATAATGGCTTTAAATTGTGGCCCAAGTTACATATCAACGGGCCCAGCCACAGGACATACAATGAATTCTTTATATTCAATATCACTTCCAAGCTGCAATGATGATTGAGTATTTTCATGGACAATTAAAATACAGACTTAAGTGGCTGATAGCACAAGTAAAGATAACCCCAGCTTGGACGTCAGAGGAAAGCAGTCTGGGGTCTCAGTGCAGCAGTTCTCTGAAAGGGTACTTCTAATTCATGCTCTGTGTGTTACTAAGCTGTCTGACCTCTTCCTTCAATTGTACACCCCTTTTTAATAATTATTGACAGCTGGGTCTTTGGAGGGGACCCTGCAAGGGCCTTCCTTCCCCTTCACTCTCTTTCTTAAAACTCAAATACCTGAAAGATTAGAAAGGCTATTAAACAATGAGGAGTGGGATACAGTAACCTCCTCCTCTATTTACCACCCGGGTGCACAAGGTGGATTTTTTGCCTACAAGGACTTCAAAAATAATGACCATCAAGTTGAGTTCTCCAGTTCAATATTTTCCTTAAGGTGGCCCAGATGCTTTTTCCCATGTAGCCACATGGGATCAATATCAGAATACAAAATGTTACTAAACCACAAAAAGATAGACCAGAAGACTTTCATACCAGAAGACAATCCATCCTAGGAGATGGATTAAGGGTTCTATCCTTGCTCACGGTATAGGAAAGACTGCCCACATTGCATCCAATGGGGAAAGATCTCCTTAACTGACACCAGGTGAGCACCTTTAAACCTAATAGCCTCTGCAGGACAGGAAGGGTAGAGGGATCTAACCTTTCTTCTCTCTCTCCTGCAGAAGAGCCTGTGACTCCTGCCTTGCCAAATTTGTTGTTTTCTCTTCCGCCATCTCCCAGAGGGGTAGATTCCCAGGAAGAGCAGGATGTCAACATTTCTGGTTTTACCACAGCTCCCTGTTGTGGAGGTTAAGTTCTGGATGAGTGTGAACAAAAGGAGCAAAGTGCGGTAAAAGGCAATTGGGAGGAAATTGTTAGGTTCATCTGAGGTATGGGTTAAACTGTAAGTCAGCTGGTTTACTGGAGAGAATTGGGAAAAGACACAGCTGAGAATATTCCCCTTGGGGTCAGAACAAGTCTCAGAAACTGACAGCAAAGGTAATTATCCCTTCAAAAGGGAGCAAATTTGATTGGATTTATCTGTAATGTAATTTATGGTACTAAACATTTTTTAAAACAATAGAGCATCAGTCAACAATAAGTGGAGTTTGACAGCTGGGCACTGTCTGGAAAACAGTCAAAAAGACCCCTGCCAAAAGTCACACCTTAGAGTGACTGTGGACATACCCAAGGCTGTACACCCAGAGAAGCCACATCAGGGCTTCATACTGCAGGACGGAAATAGACTTTTACAAAAATAATCAAGCCAGTTACTAAACAGGTAAACAAGAAAACAGCAAGTATAAGATGAGGGTTAAGAAGAAGTATAGTACCAGTACCCAAAGCTGCTTAAAAATAATCCAGTTTCCATGAGAATGGTCAATGGGTACAAAAATATAGTTACATAGAATGAATAAGATGTAGTATTTAATAGCACAACATGGTGATTACAGTGAACAATAATTTACTATACCTTTTAAATAAGTAAAAACTTAAAATTTGTATGCTTATAACACAAAGAAATGATGAGTGCTTGAGGCAATGGATACTCCATTTATCCAGATGTGATTATTACTCATTGTACGCCTGTATCTAAATATGTCATGTACCCTATAAATATATAAATCTACTATGTACCCATAAAAAATAAAATAACCAGTTTTCAGCAAAAATTACAAGACCTGCAGCAAAACAGGACAGTATGACCCATACGCTAAGGGGGACAAAAAGCATGAAACATACATTGCCTATTAGAGTGAAGAGATGTTAGCTTTAAGAGACAAAAAAAATTCAAAGAAGCCATTATAAATATGTTAAAAGAACAAACCATAATTAAATAAATTAAGAAAATTATAATAACAAGATTGCACCAAATAGTGAATATCCATAAAGGGATGTAAATTATTAAAAAAAGAACCAAATGGAAATTCTGTAATTAAAAAGTAGAATAATTTAAATGAAAATTTTACTAGAGATTAGAACTGGCAGAAAGAAAGAATTAATAAACGAGGATAAATCAATAGAGATTATGCAATCTGAAGAACAGAGGGCAAAAAATGAAGAAAAATGAATGTAACCTCGGAAAAGTACAGGACACCAGGAAGCATACCAACATATATGTAAAAGGAATACCAAAAAGAGAAGAGACAGAAAAAGGAAAATAGAAAGAAAAAGTTTTTTAAACAATGAAAACATTCCCAATCTATTGAAAAACATTATATATTTAGGAAGCCCAACAAATTAGTATATAAAAGATTAATCTATACCTCTAAGAAGCTCAACAAACTCATTTTTACATCATAGGAAAAATACTGGAAGTGAGGGCAAGATGACTAACTAGATGCAGCCAGGTGGAACAGCTCCCATCAAGGGACCAAGACAACTGGCATGCTCCTAACAGATTTTCAGAACAAAGGCATTGAAAGTGGATGGAGAGATGACACAGAAACTGGGCTAAAGGTGGAGAACTCTGGGAACCCTACACAACCTACAGTGCACCTGGACTCATTCCTGGCCCCAAATGCCTCCAGGAGAACAAATGAGTTGAATTGGCAATAAGCAATCTGCTCTTGCCACAGGCCTCTGGAACCCTGGCAGAAGGAGACCCGTCAACCACCACAGACACTCAAATTGCCAGGGAGAGCTGCTGCATAGAGAAGTGGTAGCAGCAGCAAGACAGCTTATATGGAGTCCAGAGGTTTTGGTGCAGAAGCATCTGTAGGAGAGCACAGGCAGGAACGGCCATCCCGCTAGACCTGACTTGCTCCCATAAGAGACTAGCCGAAGGGGAACTGTCAGTCCTGAACACTACAGGGACCCTGGCACCTGCTACCACTTGCCACAGCTGTCATTACTGCTGCCGGCACATGTGAACAAAGACAGATTCCACTGTCACTGCATTACAAAACGTGTTTGCTGACACCACCTATCAGATAGTAGGAACCCACAATCTGGGAGCACATCAGCCCCCACAGTGCAATGGATTCCTCACCTCAAAGAGCCAGAGAACAATGTCAAGGCCCAATACAAGTCCCTTAGAGTTAGGGCATACAGTCCAGGAGGAGTTGGCAGCTGAGTGTGGGCACCCTAAAATCTTGAAATGAAGTCAGTTGTCTGAATCTGCCTTATGCTACAATCAAACCATTAAGGTCATCAAATAGGATGAAAGAAGAAACATACAAAGGTCAGCAACCTCAAAAATTGAAGAAAGATAAGCCCATGAAGATGAGAAAGAATGAGCACAAGAACTCTAACAACTCAAAAAGTCAGAATACCTTTTTTTCTCCAAACGACTACATCACCTCTCCAGCAAGACTTCTGAACTGGGCTGACATGGCTAAAATGACACAAATATAATTCAGAATATGAATAGGAATGAAGATCATTGAGCTACAGAGACCTATATTGAAACCCAATCCAAGCAAGTTAAAAATCATGGTAAAACAATGGAGGATGTGACAAACAAAATGGCCAGTATAGAAAGAATGTAACCAAACTGATAAGGCTGAAAGACACACTACAAGAATTTCATAATGCAATTACAAGTATTAGTAGCAGAATAGACCAAGTAAAGGAAAGAATCTCAGAGCATCAAGACTGGCTTTCTGAAATAAGAAATTCAAACATGAATAGAGAAAAAAGAATAAAAAGGAATGAAGAAAGACCTCAAGAAATGTGGGATTATGTAGAAATAAAATCTATGACTCATTGATGTTCCTGAAAGAGATGGGAGAATGGAACCAACATGGAAAACATTTCAGGATATCATCCATGAGAACTTCCCCAACCTAGCAAGACAGGCTAACATTCAAATTCAGGAACAGAGGAGAACCCTAGTAAGATATTGCTCAAGAAGAACATTCCCAAGACACATAATTACCAGATTCTCCAAGGTCAAAATGAAATTAAAAAATGTTAAACTCAGCTAGGGATAGGACAGGTCACCTACAAAGGGAAGGCCATCAAACTAACAGCAGACCTCTCAGCATAAACCCTACAAGCCAGAAGAGATTGGAGTCTTATAGTCAATGTTCTTAAAGAAAAGATATTCTACCCCATAATTTGATATCTGGCCAAACTAAGCTTCACGAGCAAAGGGGAAATAATATCCTTTCAAACAAGCAAATGCTAAGGGAATTCATTACCAGCGGACTTGCCTTACAAAAAATCCTGAGTGAAGCACTAAATATAACAAGGGAAGACCATTCCCAGCCACTACAAAAACACAGTGAAGTACATAGATCAGTGACACAATAAAGCAACCACATAAATAAGTCTGCAAAATAACCAGCTAACATCATGATGACAGGATCAAATTTACACATGTTGTATTAGTCAGTTTTCATGCTATTGACAAAGACATACCCAAGACTGGGCAATTTACAAAAGAAAGAGGTTTAATTGGACTTAGAGTTTCATGTGGCTGGGGAAGACTAACAATTATGGTGGAAGGCAAGGAGGAGCAAGTCACGTCTTTTTTTTTGTTTTGTTTTGTTTTTTTTTTTTTTTTTAGTAGAGACGGGGTTTCACTGTGTTAGCCAGGATGGTCTCGATCTCCTGACCTCGTGATCCGCCCGTCTCGGCCTCCCAAAGTGCTGGGATTACAGGCTTGAGCCACCGCGCCCGGCCACAAGTCACGTCTTACATGGATGGCAGTAGGCAAAGAGAGAGCTTGTGCAAGGGAACTTTCCCTTCTAGAACCATTAAATCTTGTGAGACTTATTCACTATTACAAGAACAGGATGGGAAAGATTCAATGCCCCCATGATTCAATTACCTCCGACCAGATCTGTCCCACAACACATGGGAATTCAAGAATGAGATTTGAGTGGAGACACAGCCAAACCATATCACATATCAATACTAACTTTGAATATAAATGGGCTAAATGTCTCAATTCAAAGACACAGAGTGGCAAGCTGGATAAAGAACTAAGACCCAATGGAATGCTGTGAAGAGACCCATCTAACATTCAGTGACACACAGAGGCTTAAATAAAAGGATGGCGAAAAGCCCACCAAGCAAATGGAGAACAGAAAAAAAAAGTAAGGGTTGTAATTCTAGTTTCAGACAAAACAGACTTTAAAACAACAAAGATCAAAAAAGACAAAGAAGGGCAATACAGAAGGGTAAAAAGCTCAACTCAGCAAGAAGGTCTAACTATCCTAAATATATATGCACCCAACACAGGAATACCTAGATTCATAAAGCAGGTTCTTAGAAACCTTCAAAATAACTCCCATACAATAATAGTGGAAGACTTTAACACCCCACTGATAGTGTTAGACAGATCATTGAAACAGAAAATTAACAAAGACATTCAGTACCTGAACTCAGCACTGGATCAAATGGACCTGATAGACATCTACAGAACTCTCCATCCAAAAACAACAGAGTGTATATTTTTTCTCATCTCGACATGGCACACACTCTAAAATTTATCACATGATTGGAAGTAAAACACTTCTTAGCAAATGCAAAAGAACTGAAATCATAACAATCTCTCAGACCATAGTGCAATCAAATTAGAAATTAAGAATTTAAATTAGAAATTAAAAATTTACTTAAAACCATACAATTAATTGAAAATTCTGTAACCTGCTCCTGAATGACTTTTTTGTAAATGAAGAAATTAGGGCAAAAACCAAGAAGTTCCTTGAAACTAATGAGAACAAAGATACAACATACCAGAATCTCTGGGACACAGCTAAGGCAGTGTTAAGAGGCAGATTTGTAGTACTACAATGCCCACATCAAAAAGCTAGAAATGTTTCAAGTTAACAAGCTAACATTACAACTAAAAGAACTAGAGAACCAAGAGCAAACCAACCCCAAAGCTAGCAGAAGACAAAAAATACCCAAAATCAAAGTTGAACTGAAACAGATGGAGATATGAAAAAACATTAAAAAAAAAATCAGTAAATCCAGGAGTTGTTTTTTTAAGAAACAATTGATAAAATAGCTAGCTAGACTAATAAAGAAGAAAAGAGAGAAGATTAAAATAAAAGCAATCAGAAAAGACAAGAGGGATATTACCACTGACCTCACAGAAATACAAATAAAAATCAGGGAATATTAGAATCACTTCTACGCACACAAACTAGAAAATTTGGAAAAAAAAATTGATAAATTCCTGGACACATACACCCTCCCAAGACTAACCCAGGAAGAAACAAAATCCCTGAACATACCAATAATGAGTTTTGAAATTTAGGTGGTGATAAATAGTCTACCAATCAAAAACAGGCTACAACCAGACAGATTAATAGCTGAATTCTACCAGATATACAAAGAAGAGCTGGTACCCTTGCTGCTGAAACGATGCCAAAAAAATAAAAAATAAAATAAATAAAGAGGGAGTCATCCCTAACTCATTCTATGAGGCCAGCATCATCCTGATATCAAAACCTGGCAGACACACAACAGCAAAAAAAAAGAAGACTTCAGGCCAGTATTATTGATGAACACCAATGCAAAAATCTTCAACAAGATACTGGCAAATTGAATCTGACAGCACATCAAAAAGCTTATCTACAATGAACAAATGGGCTTATCATCCCTGGGATACAGGGTTAGTTCAACATACTCAAATCAATAAATTGAGTCATTACTTAAACAGAACTAAAAACAAAAACCACCTGATTATTTCAGTAGATGCAGAAAAGTCTTTTGATGAAAACACTGCTTCATGTTAAGAATTCTCAATAAACTGAGTATTGAAAGAACATACCTCAAAATGATAAGAGCCTCTATGATAAACCCTCAACCAATATCATACTGAATGAGATAAAGCTGAAAGAATTGTCCTTGAAAACTGGCACAAGACAAAGATGCCCTCTCTCACTACTCCTATTCAATATAATATGGAAAATCCTGGCCAGAGCAAGCAGGCAAGAGAAAGAAAATGTATACAATTAGGAAGAAAGAAAGCAAACTATCCCTGTTTGCACATGACATAATCCTATATCTAGAAAACTCCGTAGTCTAAGCCCAAATGCTCCTTAAACTGATAAACAACTTTGGCAATGTTTTAAGATACAAAATCAACATTTTGAAAAATCACTAGCATTCTTATATGCCAATGATCATCAAGCCGAAGGCCAAAGCAGAAAAGCAATTCCATTTACAATTACTACATAAAGATGAAAACAACTAAGAATACAGTTAACCAGGGATGTGAAAGATTTCTAAAAAGAGAACTACAAAACACTGCTCAAAGAAATCAGAGATGACACAAACAAATGGAAAATCATTTCATGCTCATGGATAGGAAGAACTAATATTGTTAAAATGTGCCATACTGCCCAAAGTTATTTATAGATTCAGTGCTATTCCTATTCAACTATCATTGACATTCTTCACAGAACTAGAAAAAAAAATTTAAATTCATACAGAACTAAAAAAGAGCCTGAATAGTCAAGACAATCCTATACAAAAAGAACAAAACTGGAGGCAGCACACTACCTGACTTCAAACTATACAGTTGGGATAACTGGATATCCACATGCAGAAGATTGAAACTGGACCCCTTCCTTACAACATATACAAAAATCAACTCAAGATGGATCAAAAACTTAAATATGAAACCCAAAAGTATAAAAACCCTGGAAGACAACCTAGGCAATACCATTCAGGACATAGGAATGAGCAAAGATTTCATGATGAAGATACCAAAAGCAATTGTAACAAATGCAAAAATTGACAAACGGGATCCAATAAATCTAAACAGCTTCTGAAGAGTAAAGGAAACTATCAAGAGAGTCAACAGACAACTTACAGAATGTGAGAAAATTGTTGCAATCTATGCGTCTGACAAAAGTTTAATATCCAGTATTGATCAGGAACTTAAAGAAATTTACAAGATAAAAACAACTCCATTAAAATGTGGGCAAAGGACATGAACAAACACTTTTCAAAAGAAGACATTCATGTGGCCAAAAATCATATTTAAAAAAATCTCGACATCACTGATCATTAGAAAAATGTGGATCAAAACCCCAATGGGATACCATCTCACTCCAATCAGAATGGCTCTTATTAAAAAGTCAAAAAATAACAGACGCCATTGTGGTTGTCAAGAAAAAGGAACACTTATACACTGGTATTGAGAATATGGAAGTCAACCTAAATGCCCATCAATGATAGACTGGATTTAAAAAAATGTGGTACATATACAACATGAAATACTGTGCAGCCATAACAAAGAATGAGATCATGTCCTTTGCAGGAACGTGGATGGAGCTGAAGGCCATCATCCTTAGCAAACTACTGCAGGAACAGAAAGCCAAATATCACATGTTCTTACTTATAAGTGGTAGCTAAATGGTAAAATCATACAGACAAATAGAGGGGAACAACACACACTGCAGTCTATCAGAGTGTGGAGGATGGGAGGAAAATAATAACTAACAGGTACTAGGCTTAATACCTGGGTGTTGAAATAATCTGTACAACAAACTCTCATGACGCAAGTTTACCTATGTAACAAACCTGTACCCCTGTACATAAAATAAAATTTAAAAAGAAAGCAAACTAAAAGCCAAAGGCAAGAAGAAATCTTGAATTAAGCAAGCAACTATTATGTATCTCTTACAAATGAATCTCAAAAAGATTAACAGTAGAATTCTTATGACAAAAATGGCATCAAAGGGTAGTAGGATAAGATGTTTAAAGTGCTTAAGGAAAAAACTGTCAATCTCCTATATCCAGCATACATGTATTTTTAAAATGAAAGACAAATAATTACATTCTTAAGGAGACAAAAGCAATGCAAATCTTTTACTAGCATACCCACCTTACAGTAAATGCTAAAGCATGGTCTTCAGGCTGAAAGCTAGTGACCTCAGACTGATTTCTACTCACAAACACACTCAAAATAACACCAAAAAAAGGTAATTGTGCAGTTATAAAAGACAGTATAAACCTTTCTTCTCCTTTCTTAACTGATTTAAAAGGCTGATGTATAAAGCAATATGCAAATAATATTTTCTTGTGCCTATAACAAACAAAAATTAAATATATTTATCAGTAACAGGAGGTCAGAGTGGGAACAAAGTTGTGTTGGTCTGAGAAAACAACTCCAAATGGTAACATGGATCTATGGGAAAAATTGACAAGAGCCAGAGATGATCAATAAGAAATTTAATATAACAAGAGCTTGTTATACTTATTCTTTCTTTAACCAAACCTCCATCACCTGCCCAATCTAAGATAGTATCTTCTGTCTACATCACTGTTTCTTAAAGTCACTAATTTTTTCTCTGTTTATAGTCTATGCACTCATCATATTCTCTTTAATGATTAAGGCTTTAGTCAAATAAAGAAAAATCCAAAAAATGGAAATACCTTTCTGGCAACTAATGCTTTTAGTTTTTTGGTACAAACGTTTTCTGAGGAAAGGGTCAACAAAAGAACTTGGGCAATTGCAAGGAACAGGGGAAACAACAATGCAAAATAAACATATATTTTAGTAAATTCTCTATCTGCTCAAGCGTATAAACTGTCATCTTCACAATGTTTATTTCCTATCTTTTATTGTCTAACCAACTTATGAATTCCTGAAAAATGTTTGTTAAAATAAAACATTATGATTGCTGTTTTGACAGTACTTTTTTGTGTTTTATTGACATTATATTATATGTCCTATGATGATATTTCCATTGCATAAATATTTATGATCCTTACTTCTTGGGAGATTGAAACTTTTATTACTATATAATATCACTTTTCCCCATTTAATATTTTAGTCTTAAAATTATTTTCCTGACTTACTTTTACTTCTTTTATCTTATCATTTGTTAGCTTTTATCTATTAAATATTTTCCAGTACAATTTTTGCTCTCTCAGGCATTGCTCTATTAAATAGCATATGTCTTCAAGATATTACAATTTTCAAAAGTTTACCCTGACTCCTGCCTATATCTTTCTTTTGTGCTCCGATTGTTTAATCAATCAGATATCTCCAGATAATACCTCCTAAAATTGCTTAAAATGTTATTGTCTTTTAACGGTTACCCTGACTTGTTTCCAGTCCCCTTATAGGTTTATTCTAGAAGAATAGAAAGACAAGCAGATATGAATATATGTCCACATTAGATGGATATGCAGAGACACAGATATAGTTTCCATCCTTTCAAAATTATTTGGATGAAAAAGAAAGAATATGCATATGTTTAGCATGCCCTCTTTAAATATGATGGACTTAGATTCACAGAGAGTAAGTGATTTGCCCAAACTCAAAGAATGAATTAATAAGCAGAAAGAAAACTAAAGCACTGAGCTCTTAATTTCTATTCAAGAGCCCTTTTCACTAAAGTGTATCTTCAATACACACATTTTTAAAATTTATAGCACATAAAAAATTAACTAAAAACGTAATGGTTTTGAGAAAGCACTTCTAAAAGACTTTTATAAGTATTGCTTAGAATTGAAATGTAGCAATTGTTACAGAAGCTCTCCACTTATTAAACTGGAAATAGCTCCCTCTTTAATAAAACCAATGCATTAGAAAGTCAATGTACACCCTATTGATGTGCTCATTAGAAGTGGAGACTGAGTTACAAAGGTCAATCACCAGCTATCCAATGCAGGATTTCAAGGGGACATCATTGGCCCTGCCCCCACATACCAATCTATAGGTGTTCTATCTCTAAATCATCCACAATACTCAGTTCTTTATTTCTTCCTGATTTAGCTAACCTTTCTCCAGCATTTCATATCATTTTTAATCAAAAATTTCTCTCCTGTTTATCTCTAACCTGTTTATTGACCCTGTGTTTACAGGCAGGACTCAGATATGACAGAAATTGAAAGCTGTAGGAGGCTGCAAAGTTGGATCATTTTTATTGAAGCTCTCAGAAAATTAACCACATGACCCTGTGATTTATAACAGCAGTTATAAGCCAAGGAGTTTCATACAATTGAATAGATTTCACAAACATTCTCCACAACAAAACTCACAAAGGCTGCCTTTTTCTACTAATCATTTTTACTGGCATTGTTATTGTTAATGGACAAATAAAAGAAAAATTACTCTGAAATTAACATGCCAGATTTTAACTCTAAATTTGTTATGTCCCAAAGAATAAATTCACATTATAAAAATAGGTCCAACTTCGAATTAGAAACAGGGTACACAGTGAATAAATAAATAAGCAGAGTAATTCTGCAAAGGAGGATCTAAAATGGGAGTAAAATTAAAATGACCTTGAAAGATTGGAAAATGTCCTGCAAAAGGGTACATTTTAGAAGGAAAAAAGTGCCAAGAGATCCTTTTAGAAGATAAATAACTTAGAATTCCAAATATAGGATATAATATTATGAGTCAGTCCCCTTCCCATATACCACTGATTTCATATATATATACACATATATAAAAATGTATATATACACACACATATATACACATATAAATATATATATATATATACACATACATACATAGAGAGAGAGAGAAGAGAAAAGAACACACTTTTCCATAAAGTAGTATTATAAGGGATCCTATGTCCCCATGTCAGTTCACAAAGACATAGAACTCATAATAAAGCCAAAGTTACTTCACATGTATATTTAAAGTAAAAAACATATACTGAAAAGTTATTTTTCTTTTAAACATTAAAATACTATTTAAGTTTATAGTCTATATAAGAAAAAATAAACAAATACAAAGTTTGTCAGAGCATTAACTGATGCTTGTTATTGTTTTTACTTGTTATCAATTAATACTCAGCCTACTTGCAAACACATTGAGCCCATTTATGAGTTATGCAACAAAAAAGTGTAAAACACTGATGGAATCATTTTTCACTTCATATTCTCTCTGCTTCACCATTCCCAGAGATATACACCCTGTAGTGTAGAAATGTTGTTGTTTATGTACCGCATGGTACAGAGACAGCAAACTGTTTAGAACAAAGTGATTACATTCCAACAAAATGACAGTGTTTCGTTATTGGAGATATTCAGTAGGTCTCTGTGTTCTCTAGTGGCTAAACAGATTTCTTTTGCTAATACTGTGAGACAAAAAACAGAAGAGACTAACAGAAGGTTTAGAGAAGAAAGCACAAAGCGTGCCAGAAATATCAGTCCTGGTCCTCCCTTGCCTTCTATCTCTTTGAAGGATGACAGAATGGTATCAGAAAGATATTTCCCAATGGATGGATGGACTTTAATATAAACACTGGGACTTGCTTCCCCTCTGGTAATTTCTGAAGGCTAACAATCTTATTATTCCATGGGAATTAGCATAGAACCATGCTACTACCTGAGTGCCTACTCAGTCAAGCAGAGGAAGACAACCCAGAGAAGAGACTGAGGGTATACATTGCTTTTGTGGAGCCCAAATAGAGATACAGCCGACCTTCTGTTTTTCTGTCATGGAAAACGCCAAGTAGAAGTTGCCAAAAAGAAACATGTGAAAAATGGTTTCAGCATGTGGCATGCTAAAACCACACCCATCAGACCAAACCAGACTGAATAGGAGGATCTTTTCCCATACATAACTATCCATCGCATTAACAGACACTCTTTCCTCCCTGGCCCTCTACCTATAAGGAGGGAGGGAAGTGAGACCCATGAGTATACACACTCAAGAGAGAAGAGTGCAGAGGAAGGATACTGAACTCTTAAAAAGTGACTGAAATAATGATTATATCAAACTTCTTCCTGACTATTCACCCAAGAGAAACAAATTTTGAAAACTAGATTAATTATGAACTATACTGGAATGGATGAAGATTTAATCAACAATGGGAGAAAGTTGATTCCTCCTCTCAACAAATTTATGGATCCAGAGCCAAGAATTATATGTGTAGTTTTCAAACTAAAGCAAGCTTTATATTTGAAGACATCTATATTTGAAGACATTTCAGAGTTATCAGATAAACCAGGTACACATAGTAGGTAAGTACAGAGTTGAATGATGTAGAGGTATGCAGCTCACCTAAGCTGGGACCATCAAAGTCCCTATCCAGAAAATGAAGACTTGGAATGCCAAGAGTATTCTATTTCAATCTGCTTTGTCTTTTGCTTTTGAAACTTCTATTGTTACTGCTTTTGCTGTTGTTTTGTATTTTGGTATTTAATCGGGTCCATTGATTGAGTTTAGCTATCTGCTCTATCAGGCTTTGTTCTAAGGGGTAGAGAAATAATCAGCTCAGCCTGAGTCACATGCCCACCCCCTGGAAAAAAGTAAACAGGATACTGTAGTTGAATGGTTAAGGCAGACCCAGTTGTGACAGGAAAGAGGACACTCCCACAAAGAAAAGGTATTAAAGGAAAAAAAAATGTAAGCTTACCACCTGAGTAAAAGAATAAGAAAAACAGGCCGCCGGACGCAGTGGCTCAAGCGTGTAATTCCAGCACTTTGGGAGGCCGAGATGGGCGGATCACGAGGTCAGGAGATTGAGACCATCCTGGCTAACACGGTGAAGCCCCGTCTGTACTAAAAAATACAAAAAGCTAGCCGGGCGAGGTGGCGGGTGCCTGTAGTCCCAGCTACTTGGGAGGCTGAGGCAGGAGAATGGCATGAACCCGGGAGGAGGAGCTTGCAGTGAGCTGAGATCTGGCCACTGCACTCCAGCCTGGGTGACAGAGCAAGACTCTGTCTCAAAAAAAGAAAAAAAAGAACAAGAAAAACAGAGGAAGACATTAAAGAGAATAGTTATGTGAAAAATTCTAGACTAAGAATTCTGAATTCCTACTGAACTTCACAGCTAGATCAAAAAGAGAAACAATAATGAAATTGTTCCTGAAACTGATAAGATAATGCAGAGCAGTTAATTGGGAGAAATAAAACTTAGCTGTATAGTACATAGTGCTTTCCTTAGAAGGTTTATATAACAATCCTCAATTAAAAAAGAAAAAAAGTAAGTATTAGGACAGGAAGAAAGAGTGGGCATCATATACTAAATTATGATTATATGATACCTTATTTTGAGAATTAAAGGAAAACTCCCAACCATTTAACTTTCTGATAATCTGATGTATTAGTCCATTTTCACACTGCTATAAAGATACTATCTGAGACTGGATAATTTATAAACAAAAGAGGTTTAATTGACTCACAGTTCCACATGGCTAGGGAGGCCTCAGGAAAGTTACAATCATGGCAGAAGGCAAAGGAGAAGCAAGCACCTTCTTCACAAGGCAGCAGGAGAGAGAGAGAAAGAGAGCAGGAGAAAACACCAGACACTGATCAAGCAACCAGATCTCATGAGAACTCACTCACTATCAAGAGACCAGCATGGGAGAAACCACCTCTATGATCCAGTCAACCCCCACCAGGTACCACCCTCAACACATGGATTACAATTTGGACTACAATTTGAAATGAGATTAGGGTGGGAACACAGACAACCATATCATTCTACCCTGGCCCCTCCCAAATCTCATGTCCTTTTCACATTTCAAAACCAATCATGCCATCATGTCTCTCCAACAGTCCTCCAAACTCTTAACTTATTCCAGCATTAACTCAAAAGTTCAATCCAAAGTCCCATCTGAAACAACCACATGGAAGCTGCTAAAGCTTGGGACTTGTACCCTCTGAAGCAACGCCCCAAGCTGTATCTTGGCCCCTTTTAGCCATGGCTGTAGCTGGAGCAGCTGGGACGCAGGGCACTAAGTCCCGAGGCTGCACAGAGCAGCAAAGCCCTTGGCCTGACCCACAAAACCATGTTTCCCTTCTAGGCCTCGGGCCTGTGTTGGGAGGGGCTGCTCTGTAGAGCTCTGGAATGCATTGGTGACATTTTCCCCACTGTCTTGGTGATTAACATTCAGCTCATTACTTATGCAAATTTATGTAACAGGCTTCAATTTATCCCCAGAAAATGTGTTTTTGTTTTTTACCACATGGTCAGGCTGTACATTTTCCAAGCCTTTAGGCCCTGCTTCCATTTTAAACATAAGTTCCAATTTCAAACCATCTCTTTGTGAGCATATATAACTATATGCTTTCAGGAAATGCCAGGTCACATCTTGAATGCTTTGCTGTTTAGAAATTTCTTCTGCCATATACCCTAAATCATCTTTCTCAAGTTGGAAGTTCCACAGATCTCTAGGGCAGGGTCAAGATGCCACCAGTCTTTTTGGTAAAGAATAGTAGCAGTGACCTATGCTCCAGTTTACAATAAGTTCCTCATGTCCATCTGAGACCATTTCAGGATGGATTTCATTGTCCATATCACTATCAGCATTTTGGCCAAAATCATTCAACAAGTCTCTAGATGTTCCAAACTTTCCCACATATTTCTATCTTCTTCTGAGCCCTCCAAATTTGTATGACTTATGCCGGTTACCCAGTTACAAAGTCACTTCCACATTTTCAAGTTATCTTTATATTAACAGCAGTACTCCAAACACGTGGTACCAATTCTCTGTATTAGTCTGTTTTCACATTGCCATAAAGATA
Organism: Colobus angolensis palliatus; assembly: GCF_000951035.1. Classification (NCBI taxonomy): domain Eukaryota; kingdom Metazoa; phylum Chordata; class Mammalia; order Primates; family Cercopithecidae; genus Colobus; species Colobus angolensis. The sequence goes on along the minus strand of NW_012120709.1, from coordinate 3,048,683 downwards.
CTACCTGAGACTGGATAATGTATAAACAAAAGAGGTTTACTTGACTCACATTTCCACATTGCTGAGGAGGTCTCAGGAAACTTACAATCATGACAGAAGGAAAAGGAGGAGCAAGAACCTTCTTCATAGGCAGCAGGACATAGAGAGAGAAGGGGAAAGCACCAGACACTTATCAAACAACCAGATTTCATAAGAACTCACTCTCTATCAGGAGAACAGCATGAAGGAAACTACCCCCATGACCTAGTCACCTCCCACTGGGTCCCTCCCTCGACACCTGGGGATTACAATTCAGATTACAATTTGAGATGAGCTTTGGGTTGGGACACAGCCAAGCCATATCACCTAATCAGTACTCAGACAAACTGATGGGTAAAATGTGGTCTTTGTTTCAGTGATTCTCCAAACTCAGGTGCATCCTAGAATCACCAGGCGTGCTTATACAAAACGAGGACTTCACTGGTTTAAATTGAAGCCTGGAAGCTGTATTTAATAATGCCTCTAGCAATTCTGATTTAGGTAACCATGCTTGGGCACGATTCGACTTTCTATATACTATTCTCTCAAATATTGACTGTCTGAACCATTTGTGTAATAGGACGTTGGATGTTTTTCCCATAGATCCATCTGCCTTTGCCCTGCTCTCCGCTGTCTGTCATTGGTGTGTGCAGGAGCCTGGGGAAACAGTTGACTCTGTCGGCTCTTTTTCCTAGGCTGCTGTTATCTGGTTTCCAAATGGGTTTAGTGAAGGGGAAGTACTAGTAGGACTTTTGATAGGAGGGAAAAAAGAAAGGCCAGGTTATTCCTACCATCACAAGCACCACCATCCCTACACTTCTACCACACTCCTGTACTCCCACCATCACCCCTGCCTGGGGTTGCATTTGAAATGTTGGTCTTGTCTCTTTCATGGCTCCACTTCTATGATGGGCAGTCCTTAGTAGAGTGCCCTGACTTCTATGGTTTGGTAACCATATCTCATTTCTTTTCCTGGACTTTGGAGAGCCCTGGAAATAGAAGTCATTTCCAGCTGTTGTTGAGCTCTTGGTTGCCACACAGCCCCCTGTTTGCATTCACAATCTTCCATAATCCTTGTGACTGATCCTCTGTATTAAATTATTTCAATTTAAAAACCTACAGTGAAATTCAACCATATCATGCCTGATGCTGTGTGATTAATTGAAAGGAGACCAACATATTTCAGATAACAGCCACATATGTAATAAAATTGACATTTCAGATGACAGTTGAATAGGTAGCAAAGGTGCCTATAAATACACATAAAGATGACTTGTAATTTTCACTATTTAGAAGGCTACCATAGTGCTGTATTAGAGCGGAGATGAGTTTCATTATTGCCTAGAGATATAGTAGACTATACTCAGAAAACAGCTTTCTATTGACTCAAATATTTTAACATGTTTGGTAAAAACCCATTTTCTTCATGATAATATACAGAAAAGTTAGTTTGTCCTAAAACTTTTGATAGCAGAAGTTATCAATTATTTTATCATAAAAGAAGTTTCATTTGGTTCCTCTGGGATAGAAAAGTTAGGGTCTTCAAAACACACTCAAAGATCACTGAAAGAGTTTCCAGGATTATTTGATTTGGGCATAGTCAATATAGTTGATATTACTGAGGAGTAATTATCCAATAAATTTGGTTAGGTCCTAAGTTACTCCCAGAATATGAAAAGCAACATACTATTATTAAAACTGTACTGATAAAATATTTTTATTTATATTGAATGCAGATATTTTTAAAAAACCTTTCATGAGAGAAGAAACAGAATATAGATAAGGATTTATTTATGTGGCAATTCTAGGAGGTTATCTTTTCTGCAAATATTCTCATGGTTGCCATCACTGATTATTATAGAAGATTGGGTGATACTGTTAGCTAATTACACTAAAAGGTTGACTACATATATACTTATTAACAGCTAGAAACTTAACATAGAACTTTTCACCCAATTAGCAACAATAACTAGGTAAAATGAGACTCTACTAGAGCATCTTCTCAAAAGAATGTTTATTACATGGCACTCCACTTGTAAGTAACTGCTACCTTCCCTGTTAGAATGAAAACTCCATGAAGGCATAAACTATTGCTATTTTATCCCTAGTCACAGTATTTAGGACAGTCCCTGGCACAGAGCAATTGATGAGAAAATATTGGTAGTGTGGAAATTAATTAAACTGAACTGAATTGAATTGAGAGGATTGAGTTTTTAATTTATATTTTGTACTAAAATCTTTCTACATCATCATGAAACCTCCTAATATAAACGATCTTCTCTCCTTCCTTGTCCTGGAGAAAAAGAGAGAGTATGAGACTCTCGAGACTCTCCATCTTTTCCGTTGAGGTCAGGGGACCAGGAATGAAATGGCAGCCAGGCCTGCATGTGTGGCTTACTCAGTAGTTACTGAATTGATTCTCTGCTATCCTTTCCTTTGACCAGTGTGACCAAAAAGAAATACCATCTCTTAAAAATACCCCTGTTTAAAATATCAAATTATTTTTCATAAGTAAATGATGAGTGGGAAAGAGAGAATACATTATTAGAAGTAGCCATACACCTGACAGTTATGCACACACAGATATCCTTTAAATTAAAAAGTAAGACATGGATGCAGCTGGAAACCATCATTCTTAGCAGACTATCGCAAGAACAGAAAACCAAACACAGCATATTCTCCCTCATAGGTGGGAATTGAACAATGAGATCACTTGGACACAGGAAGGGGAACATCACACAACGGAGCCTATTGTGGGGGTACGGGGAGTGGGGAAGGATAGCATTAGGAGATATACCTAATGTAAACGACGAGTTAATGGGTGCAGCACACCAACATGGCACATGTATACATGTGTAACAAACCTGCATGTTGTGCACATGTACCCTAGAACATAAAGTATAATAAAAAAATTAATTAATTAAAAAGTACAACAAATTATTTAAATAATTTGTAGCTATAGATATGGTTCATAAAATAAAATCATATGTAGGAGTAGGTGTGCTGGATCATTCCATTGTCAATTTCATAGAGCTGGGAACTATGTGATTCAGAATTCCCTTCCCTATATGGTTCCAGGTTAGAGCTAGACAAAATAAGAAGCTGTATCAGGTTTGAGATGCAAAAAATGGAGTAATGATGTCTAAGTCTGCTATAACAAAATATCATGGACTGGATGGCTGATAAACAATATAAATTTATTTCTCACATTTCTAGAAGCTTGGAAGTCCATAATAAAGGCACCAGCAGATTTGATATCTGGTGAAGACTTGCCCCTTCACATATGGTCATCTTCTCCTTTTGTATTCACATGACAGAAGGGGTGAGGGATCTCTCTGGGGCTTCTTTCATGGCACACCTGATCCCATTCATGAGGGCTCTACCCTCATGGCCTAATCACATTGAAAAGATCCCACCTCTTAGTACTATCACCTTGGGTTTTGGAATTTCATCATATGAATTTGAGGGGGATGCGTGCATTGTCTACTGCAAACAGCCATTACGCTCTGAAAGATTCCAAGGTCTTAATTCTATAATGGGCAGACACAGAGGCACACACCTGGGTCCAGTGTGCCATCTCTTTCCTCCACTTTGTATCTAGTTTTTTTCCCAACGGATGGCCGGGCTGAAGAACAACAGCCTCAGCCCTCCCCCAGGTGCTTACCTGTTCACCCCAGGGTTATTAACTGCACAGACACTAGAGCTATCCATAGCCCAGTGTCCCCTTGGCTGCACCCATAACGCAACTTGTTTGTCAAATATCCTGAAAGGTCCTACTTGTCCACCTGTGCCAGGGATCTTCCAGCTCCCACATCTAGAACTTTGCTTTTTTAGTTCCCCCCACAACTGTATAATGACTCTTTCATCACACATCACCTGTAGTGCTTCTGCTTCCCTAACTAGACTCAACTGATACAATGGATTTTTGATGTCAAACATTATTGTTAGGATATCTCTCTTCTCCAGTTGCATCAAATTAGATATCAATACCTATTGATAACAGTAATCTTATCTTAATTTTAAAAGATTTGTGGAATAAAATGTGCTATTCTTTTACAAAGAGAACAGCATTATATTCAGATACTATATAACTTCTAGAGAACCTTCATAATATTTTATATTAGTAATATCATAAGTAAATTGACACCGATGTAATTCTAATTATTTATATAATAATATCAGGATGTTATTTGAAACTTTTTATTTTCAATTTTTAAATATTTGTTATTTAATATATATTAACATAACCGATATCAGGAGAAAAGTTCATGTTTTATCTCTTTCTCCTATTAATGTCTCACTACAGAAAATTATGTCCAAAAACATAAAGAAGTGTTTAAGGAATCAGAGATTATCTGACCTAAAAGAGGCTCAAAAGCTGATTCCCCATACCTTTGTTCCTATTCTTGTGATTTCACTTACCCATTTTATACAGATATATATTATTGACTAGAGTATGAGTTTGAGAGCAAATTTTCTTCAGAACAAGAACTGCATCCTATCTATATTGGAATACCCAGTGACTAGCATACTATCTGACACAAGTTGGCATGACATTTCTTAATAAATGAATGAATGAAGTATTTGTCCACCCTTGCCTTCTGTCAGGTACCCATTTCTATTTACTATAGCTACATAACAAATTATTCTAAAACTTATTGTCTCAGCCCAAAATCTTCTTAAGCTGATAAGTAACTTCAGCAAAGTCTCAGGATACAAAATCAATGTGCAAAAATCACAAGCATTCTTATACACCAGTAACAGACAAACAGAGAGCCA
>NW_012120709.1:3041309-3041836 GCF_000951035.1 Colobus angolensis palliatus | reverse complement strand
TCCATATGATCTCCATAACATGGTAGCTTCAGTTGTAGCCAGACTTCTTGAGGATGGCTCAAGACTCCCAATGTCTCTAAAAGAGAGACAGGTGGATGCTGTATTGCCTTTAATGATGCAGCTTAGAAGTCATGTGGCATGGTGCCATTTTCACCCCTTTCTATTCACTAGAAGTGAGTAAATAAGGCCAATCTACATTCAAGGCAAGGAGAATTTAGCTCTCCCTTGTATGGGAGGAGTATCAAAGAACTTGCAGACAGGCTTTAAAGCTCCCATATACCTTATACAAATTCACACAAATGTTTGATGCTTTCTTAAGTCACACCACTCATCAGTTTTGATCCTCTACCAAAAATAAAAAAAAAATAAAATTAGCCAGGAGTGGTGGCATGCACCTGTAATCCCAGCTACTCAGGAGGCTGAGGCAGAAGAATTGCTTGAACCCGGGAGGTGGAGGTTGCTGTGAGCCAAGATTGCACCACTGCACTTCAGCCTGGTTGACAGGGGGAGGCTACATCTCAAAAAAA
>NW_012120709.1:3028080-3041259 GCF_000951035.1 Colobus angolensis palliatus | reverse complement strand
AAAGAAAGAAAGAAAGAAAGAAAGAAAGAAAGAAAGAAAGAAAGAAAGAAAGAAAGAAAGAAAGAAAGAAAGAAAGAAAAGTAAGAAGAAAGGGTCTACGTTTTCTTATTAAAAGCTTTCTAATCTATTGATAAGCTCAGAGAATGGTTATCATGAATATAACAGTGGATTTCACTTGCATCAGGTTCTAACTTTCCCTTTAGACAACCAACATCCCTCTAAATGTCAAAGCTCTAACTTCTGTTTTGAGGGTGTTATAATACCCAGAGCCATCACAAAGTGGAGTTTCCATAAGGGACAGTTTGTATGGGGCTCAGCAAAATTGTAAAGCACAGACACTTCTGCTGGATGGTTCATGAGCATAATGCAGATTTCTGTTTAAAAAAAAAAAAAAAAAAAGCCTCCACCAGAGAGTAAAGAGCATATTCCAGCAAGCCTGGGAGCTTATTCCAGTGGTTAAGAGTAACTATCAGTCGTTGGCTCCCCTCTGTGTGATCCCTCAAATTTGGCAACATACTACGTTGGGTTGTCTCTCAAAACTTACTTCCTGTTTTTTATGTGGTCCTTCCCTGTGTCGTCTCTGCTTAGGCCCAATGGACTTTCCATCTCATGCACATGAGCTCCTGAATAAGCCTACACATTAAATTCTCACAGAGTGAAATAATATGACTCCAACGTTGGAATAATCCAACATTCTCTTTTCTGTTTGTGTAGCATAAACTCTATGTCCTTCTTTTTTCAGTAGACTTTACTTTTGATAGCCAAGGGGCTTTTCATTCAATAAGCAAATATATATTAATCACCTTTTATATGCCACACACTATTTTACATATTTAGGATATTTCAAATGAGCAAAACAAATAAATATCTCTGTTCTTATAACTCTACAATGAACATAACAAATAAATTATATAATGAGAAGTGCTGTGGATAACATATAAAATATAGCCGAGAAAGGCTGATCAGAGCAGGAAAGGGGAAGGCAGGTTGAATACCAAAAGCTTTGCTTTCACAATCACTTTTTTTTTTTTTGATATATGCTTTAAGACAAGGATATTTCAAAAGTACAAAACTAAACTTTTTTCTTTTTCATTCCTACAACTCCCCTAATGTTCCTCAAGGCAATGTATTATCTCTGCCTGCCAAAGGCAAAGCTGTTTTGCAGAAGTGTGGAAAAGAAAGGCACACAAATTAATATTTTAGGATGCTCTCTCACTATATCAATATTAGAGCCTACACATTCCAGAGACAAGAATCTTCTTACAAGTATTAAATTCCTCACTTATTCTTACTAAGATATAACTATTATTTTTAAATAACTCTCTTCAGGGAAGATAGAAAAATCATAAAATATGCATGACCAAAAATATGTATGACCACCAATCGTCTGGAAATGAAAAAAAATGCCTTTTAATAAGCTGACTACCTGTTCCTATCAACCCAATCACTTAACATTGCAACAATTCATCATATAATGCCATCAACCTAAATAATAGATATGAAATTGGCCTTGAGCTTCTGTAATAAAATCTTTCTGAAAAATAAGCAAAACAAAAATAAAAGCACAGAAAACCTTGAGCAATATATAAAATCAAAGATTAATTTTTAAATTTAGCACTTTCTTTAGAGATTGTTGTAAACTACAGTGCTGTGACTAAAAAAATTATTGAAATAATTAAACGTTTTTCCCTTACTTTCATACCTCACTCTATTTACACCTTGTAAGTCTTCTCTTAGACACATGGAATGATAGAAAGTATAAATAATCTGAAGTCAAAGGTACTTGCTGTGTTTTTTAAAAAATCTGTAGTCTTTTGACAAGATAAAATTGAGAGAGAGAGAGTGTATATGTGTGTATGTGTATGTGTGTGTGTTGTGTCTTTGTATGTGCGTCTGTGTGTCTGTGGTTGGGTAAAGAAAGGCTTTTGGAGACAAAGAAAAATGATAGATTACTCCTGATGGGAAAGAGAAGAGAGATCTGTGGGTGGTATTGTGAGAGTAAAAGTTTTGATGATAAAAGATAACAGCCCAGAAATCAGAAAGAATGGCTGTTGGAACCAGCCATTCTTTGGCACACTGGAACCAGATTTAAAGGAAGGGGTCTCAATATCATCAAAACTGTTATGCCATCAATGTGGAGTGTGTCAAAACATATGACAAAGCAGGTTTAAAGAATGACGAAGAAACTCATACACATATAGGCAAAGAAAAACAGATACGAAATTTTAGAATAAAATCGCTAAATTACAAAACCATTACCCACAATGAAGGTCAAGTAGTCTTTATGCTTTGCCTTACTTACAAATTTTTATTATTTTTTTCCACAGGTAGTTGTAGACCCATTCATACTAAGGGACCAGCTACAGGATGATATACAATGGGCAGGTCCACAGAAAGTATCTAATTAATAATATCTAGATGGATACCTGGAATCCTTGACACAATCCTGGGAGCAGGAGGAAATGAAAATCCAAATGACTACAGTTAATTTTTTCATCAGCCAAGCAGAATGGGGATTTGGACACAGACTTAGCAAAGAATAATAATACATAAATGTCATGTTTTTGCACAACCTAACATGATATCTAAAATTTGTTATCAGTAACAAATAGCACAATTAAATTATGAGATGCCAAAAGTTCATAAGAAGAACACAAGAACCTAAAAGAAAATCAACATAAATGATCCATCTTTTGTCTCTCTTAAAAATAGCTATACTTACTTTAGGCTGTGGTGGTTACAGTAACAGCATGGATGAGAATGAATTGAAGAAAGCATCATACTATGATAAAAAGCTGTCAGCTTACTGAGATTGTGAAATGTTTGCATTTTTAATTTTGGCTTAAGAAATCATAGAGCCTGGACCTCTGATAGTGGAGAGCAAAAGGCTGTTATGCATTGTTCGTGTTTCCACTGACAAGATCAGCTTGATGCCCCTCTATCTGAATCTGAAGTCAGCGAGGGATAAGGGAGCATGGCCACAAATGATGTTCTGGTGTGATAACAGCAAACTGTTACTCTGGTCTCTTGCTATGTTTCATCCTGTTGTGTTAATGGGCATGTTCAGAACTCCTTTCACTCCTTTCCTACTTGCTCACCTATGAAACCTTAGCAAATCACTTATCTCTCCAGGCAGAGTGTATCCACCTATGAGGTGACGGGTCAGACTCCAGCCTCTTTCCAGCTCTCACAGTCTATGCTTCAACATACCTACCCACCAAGCCCTTTATTAAAATATGACTAGCCAGCATTCAAAACCTGGACTGCTGATGAACACAACCAAAACCTAAGGCAATACTAATAAATGTCCATTTTTTTAAAAGAATTACTTAACTACCAACAAAATTTAATCATTTTAAATTATTCAAAATGAAATTATATCCAAGTGCCCCAAATCATACCTTTCTAGAAACCAAAGTTTAGTTGTAAAAAGAAAATTGTGCCGATAGTCTCAGAAAAAAATTTACTAGATTCAAAGGGAAGAGTGTTTCAAGCAAAGACACCACACATACAAACCTGAAAACTCATTTAAAGCCAAACACATCAACTAAATAACTGGTTTAAAAAAAAAAAAGAAAAGGAAAGGAAAAAAAGAAACATTTGGATACAACTCAGGCAATTCCAAATCAACACAGACAAATAGGTAAACAGGGAGAATGACATTGTCTCCATCTAGCCTGACTTGAATTCCCCTTTTACAAGTCCCCTGTGTTATACACACATCCTTGTATTCTGGATGCCTTGTTTACAACAGGCACAGACTTCTGTAGGGAGCACTTATATTTTTTCCCAATATTTCATTTGCAGTAAATAAAAGTTCTCTTCCACTGGGGTTGAAAGGCAACAGATGAAACAGCCTGCTCACCTTTCAATATTCCTGACTGCAAAGAATCTTCTGTAAGCATCAAAAGAAAAGCCTTCCCAGAATTCAGCAGAAAATAAACAATTAAGTTCATATTTATTTTGCAACCCCTGGAGAGTTTCCAAGAACTTGGTGATCTCAGTCATTAAAGAAACCGCTGGCCTATGGGGCCAGGCCTCAGGAGTGCAGATCTTCCTTGAAGAAACGTGAGATTAAATGATAGCTCTCCACAGACAGAGGAGCTTAAAAAACAAAACAAAAACACTACCAGTACTCATATTGACTCTCGGGGTATATTTTCAATGTCGTGTGCAAACAGTTTAGCTACCTGACTGCCACTGATGTCAATGGTGGCTGCAGAGTTAAATCGTAATCTGCCACTTTTGATAGGGACCTACCACTTTCCTCTCTTGCTACCACAGAGTTCATTTTGTTGCTGATAAGAGGAAAAAGAATAAAATAAATCATTTGGCTTGCAGCATCAGGCATCAGTACATTCAACTAGTGTTCATTTGAAAACTTTTGAGAAGTCAGTTGTATGTAAATTTTGCCAAGACCAAACTGCACATAAAGTGATAGTCATAATAAGTATCATGATTTAATCATGATGTAATTCATATATGCATCCAAACATCAAACTGTACCCAGCAAATGTGTTTATATTAATCTATATTACTTATTTCAGTGCTTTTTCATTAATCCTTTTAGGGTTCTTTTCATCTTATATGTCTAAGAGCAGTAAACTCTTTTCCCAGAAAGAAGTACATATATTCAATTTTGTTAACAAAATTACACAGGGTTTGCAGAGTCCCTGACACCCATTCATGGATATGACCCCCAATTCAAGAATCTCTAATCTAGCAGATGCACCTAAATACCATAAACCACCCTCTGTGTTTGCTGTATAGGAGCATTAAAAGGAAATTTCAGGCATTTGAAGGAATGGTTCCAAATAAAGCTACTGTGCTTTTCATTGCTATTGCTTTATTCATTTAATGAAGAGAACCTCTCAGTGTTACCATGTTGCCTATGTGGCATGCCTACATGGCCATTCTAATGAGAAGTTTGACAGTCAATTCAGTAACAACTACCAGCAACCAGTTAGCAACTATTTGTTTTATTCAGTTAACTCACAAAGGCTATCTGTTCTGCATACCTTATATTTGGTAAAGCTAATTCATATTTTTGAGGAGCTCACTGCCAAAATCATTCTCAAGATTTTAATCTCTTAGGAAATAGTAAGGAAGCTGTACTTCCCTTCAACCTTTCTAGCAACAAACCAGTCCCTGAAATGACAATAGCAGTAAGTTGCACACTTCTGAGCTTGTATACTATGGTATGTCAAAGGCAAGCTTTTAATAACTCGTTAACATTTGCCTTTGACTGAATTCCTACCATGTTCAGGGTACTTCATGGAGCTAGAAATGGAAGTGGAAAACTTGATTTCTTCCTCAAGGGTCTTTACAATCTTGTTAGCAGATAAAAGAGAGAGGGACAGGGCCGGTAGAAATATAAATACACATAATACACATCTACAAATGTATAAATACAGTCATTTCACAATCTACTACCAAAAAAATCCATAGTCTTTTGACATTATAAAATTATATATAGAGAGTGTGTGTGTGTGGAGAGAGTATTGTCACACAAAGGTTAAGAAACGGAACTGGGAATCAAGACAGGAAAACGATACCATACTGAACAAGTATCAAGAGTTTTGAAGAGAGTAAGAGACATGATTTGGAGAGGAGCAATTTTGAAAGCATTTCATTTAAACTTTTATCTCAAATTCCTCAAAGTTAGAGAAGTTTCTAACTGGGTGGGGAATGTGTATTTCAACAAAAATGAAAACATCATTGAGGATGCCACTAGAAATTAGGACATTTAGAATCTATCAACATAAAGGGTCGTATATCTGAACAGGAATTGTCCTATCCACGTACCATTTTTTGGATGCTGTTCGGTCCACACTGAGCGCTCACATATTGAGAGAAAAGATTGACTAGGTGTATTAGGTCAAACACCTCTACTGAAGTCAGAAAGCATTTGTACTTGAGACTTTCTATAATCAACTAAATAATTAGTAAATCAGAACTTAGTCCACATTGTTGATTACATTAATCAGTTTATTTTGATATATGTAAGTGCTAGGAAGGGAAGGCTGTGATCCCTGGCTAAGGCTCCACCACTGGGCCTGTGCCCACGGACCTAGGTGAGGACAGGCATTTCTGTTTTCCTGCCCAAATGTTACATTTCCAAAGACCACCCTGGCCCGCCACGCCCAGGTCCTGTGCCTATAAAAACCCCCCTTCAAGCCCCTAGCGGGCAGGCACACAAGCAGCTGGACATCAAGGGGAACACATCAGCAGAAGAAGACACAAGTAGCTGGACATCAAGAGGAACGCACTAGCCTAAGAACTCAATAAAAGACCAGCAAGCTCGCAGGCCATCGACTGGTGGAATGACGCAGAGTTTGGCCGTGGCAGTGGGAGGAGAGGCCAGGCCGCTCAACCGACTGACTCCACGGAAGAACCACCTTCCCACTCCATCTCCCTTCTGGCTCCCCATTCTGCTGAAGAACTACTTTCACTGAATAAAACCTTGCACTCATTCTCCAAGCCCACGTGTGATCCGATTCTTCTGATACAACAAGGCAAGAAACCCCAGGATACAGAAAGCCCTCTCTTTTAACGATAAGGCAGGGAGTCTAATTGAGCTAACACAAGCTGCCTACCAATGGCTAAACTGAAAGAGCATACTTTCGCCCCCGTGCTACCTCCTGCTCTGAATGTGGGTCACTTTCTTTGCCCCTAAAATCCACCAAAAGACCAAGGGAAGCCTGTCTAACATCATGATGTGTGGTCCCAGGGAAGACATTCTGTGTGATCGAAGTGAGCTTCCTGCCAAGTAGCTAGGATACTTTCTTCATTCTTATGACAGCCAGGGCTGTCTGACAACTCACTGTCATAAGTGAGTAATAACCACTATGTAAATAAGGTACCTGTAAGCAAACCGTTTAAAATCTAGATAGCTAGATGTTCTCAATAGAAGTACTTACAGTAAGGAAGTCATTTTTCATTACTAAACCTATGTGTAATAGGTTCTTTGCTATGCAGGAAACTTAATTCTTGGCTCTAAAAAGAATCTTAATAACAGCTCAAATGACATCAACACCAACGGTATGTATTAATAATGTTATTACATAAAGCAGATGAGTAAATTATAGTTAGGCAATCTCCCAAATATTATTATGAAACACCCAAAATGATTTTCCAAAGGTAATTTATTATTTTTTGTTTTACTAATAGTCATAAAATGTTTCATAGTACTTCAGATTTATATTATAAAAAATGAAGTAATATCTCTATTACTGATTAAGAAGCAATGCACAGTTCATTCTCTTTTTTGGAATTTGCCCTGTCTGGTCTTTATTCAACAGAAGTCAAACATACAGAAATTTGACATATCAAATTCATTTATCAGAATATAAATTGCCTCATAAATGGTCTCACTGATCTTTTGATTGGCAGATAGTACCATGCAAGGAGGGCAGAATTGGTGATCACCAAATGTCAGGAAATTGAATGATATTTGAAAAAGACTAGATTCTTTAATTTTATTAAATTCCTAGAAGGTAGAGACCATCTCTTATTCATCTCCTAAAAAAACCCATTCCTGTGCTTTGTCCCTTAAATATTTGTTTGAGTTTTCTTCTCAAGGGAGACTAATGAGACTAATCAGTTTTTAGACCACATTTCCAATGAAAGTAGTGTCACTGCAGCCCAAGGAAGAAATGAAGCCTGCTATCCATTGTAAAACAAATATAATCAGAGTTATTAAAGTGATCATTTATAATAATGATGATGAAACATCTGCCACATGAGTCAAGATTTATTTGGATGTAGATAAATTAGAGTCACAGAACAGTCTGAAACAAGAAAGAAAAGGTATAATGGGTAATCTACTGATCATTAACAGATACAAAATGTTAAGTTTTCACCTTGACCCAAATCTACTATCTATCACTTTTTCCCATTGGAATTAGAGGATTAAGAATTATTAAAATCTAATGAGAATTTTTATCCTTCTTTGACTTGTGGGTTTTCATACTCATTTCCTGGTGGAATATTGACTAAAGCTAATTGGCAAGTATTTCAATGAAAGACAAATCCTTTACAAACCCTAGTATCCATAAAAATTGACAAGTTTCCTGTTAAGAATATAGTTTGCTGAGCTCCACCTTCACAGATTCTAATTTGGTTGTCTAAAGTTGCAATTTTAAAATTTTTAAAGCAATTCCCTCTAAATAGGTGTTTGTATTGAACACACTGAGAAACATGTCACAGAAAACAGCTCTTATATATTGGCCATGTGTAAATACAGAACTCTTTATTATATATTTTTAATTGACAAATACAACTGCATAGGACTTAATGCAAGTAAATGCAATAGTCACTTTTAAATATTTCCTAGGCTTAGACTGTCTCCCAACCTTCATAAACCCCTCAATAAGTAGAGAATAAACAATAAAATCCAATCTGTGGAAAAATCAACATACAATTCTATTTCTTTACCTTCTATGAAAAAGTTCTATTTTGAATTTTCCCTAATAGATACAGTACCCAAAAGGTGACAATATGATTGATGTCATCATGAAAATACCTGAAAAGAAGATGTAGCCATACACATATAGACATCATGTTGCTTTAAGAAACCTTTTCATCATTCTGTAACTATTCCCAATAAGAGAGAATATATGATTTGAAGGGAAAAAAATGTAGAGCCATAGGTTTTTTTAAAAGAAATCTAGGATTAGAATTTTACCATGACATATACCACCCACATTCTTTTTAATAGAGTATAACAAGCATTAAAAGAAAAAGAATTGTTTCTTTTAAGTTAGCATAAAACAGTAGGCAATAATAGCCTTGAAAGACTCAAAATAAAGGCAGTAACAATCTAGATGAATCTCCAAAGAATAAAAGCTATAAATAAAATTTGTATAGTGTATCTTATAATGCATGACCTTATTTGAGTCTCACAATAATTCTGTGAGAATAGAAATATTTGTATTTTATCCTATTACAAAAATTGAAGCTCACCGAGATTGGGGGCTTTGCTCATTAGCACATAATTAGTAAACAGAAGAACAGAGAACTGAATCTACATTTCCTAGCTTCAAATTTTATAGCAAAAACCTAATTCCAGGTCTCGAAATTTCCAAAATTTCTAAAGCATTTTTTCTTAAGTACAGTATGGATGTATTTCACGAATAATTTGTAATTTATTTATTTATTTATTTATTTATTCATTCATTCATTTGAGACAGGCCCCTCAGCTTCCCAAGTAGCAAGGACTACAAGGCAGATGCCACTGTGCCCAGATAATTTTTAAAATTTTTTTTGTAGAGATGGAGTCTTGCTATGCTGACCAGGCTGGTCTCCAACTTCTGGCCTCACCTTGGCTTCCCAATGTGCTGGGATTACAGGCATGAGCCTCAATATTACACACCTGGCCTCAATAATTTATTTTTTAAGTTAATTATGTAAAATCAAATCTTTTCTCATTTATAAGGGTAGCTTCAATTGCATACATGGGTATGTTTTCATTATTGGTAGAAGAAATGCAGACATGCAGTTAGAGTGCAGGGAAGTGCAGACATCCCAGATCAAACATCCTAATGTGTCACTATAAGGTAGAGAACAGTTGCACAAATACAGCCTGCCTCAGATGTCCAATTAATGGTTAGACTTCAGCACTTATAAAATTACCACAAAAATAGCTCAAAGCTCTAACTTTTGATACAAGGAATAAGTGATTAAAATAATAATAATAATAGTAATAAGCCTAGTAAAACAGAAAAATAGGAGGTCTCACCTCATTTTAGGTTACCTCCTGTCTTTAAAATCTTGGGCATGACCCTGGCAGCATTTCAAAATTTCTTCTCCTACATTTCCCATAAAAAACTAGAGCATCTAGAAGAATGTTTGCCACATAGTAAGTGCTCATTAAATATGGGTTAAATTCTTGAGAGAAAGATTTCATGAACATCTTAAGGGATAGAAAGAGGAGAAAGAAGATATGGGTGTTGTTATCTTACATTTACGTATAAAGACGCTGAGGCTTGAGGAAGTTAAAGTCACATAGCTTTAAGGCATGGAGTAGAAATCTGAATCCACACCAGTGCCACACACCGGAGTCCACACTCTTAACCACTGCATTACATTATCTTTTTGTTCAATTCTTCTCTTGCTGTCTGAATTCTTTAAACTGACATAATGTCCCCTAAGGGAAAATATGAGGGATAGCCCTAAAAGATTTCAAGTGGTTTTCAAAGGACAGGGTCTAGTCAGAGAATTACAGAATGTTACAAAGAACCTCAGATATCATCCAGTCTCGTCCCAAGAACATTAAGTTTGGAGGCATTATGTAAAAGAGCAAACATCCTTCAATTGTTAATCTTCATGTTCAATATCCTAGACAAGTCAATGGCTGCACTGGAATTGAGAACTCAGGTCCCCTGATGACTAATTCAAATCACTATCCTCTGCTCTTCATGGACCTTGATTTACATACTAGCAGCCACAGATCCAGTATGGTGCTTAGGTATATATCAAGCACCTTCACGTTTCTAACCTCATCTTTAGTTGCTCCTACTGGCAGTGGTGTTGGATGTGCTTATAATACAAAATCATAATCCCCGTCTCCAGATTGTGAGGGATTCCTAAAAATATTAATATCTGTCTCTCTACTTCTAATAATCAAGACAAGCCTTGACCATTTTCTCCCAGAATATGCTTAGGAACCTGTTCTCAGCTTTCATCCTATTAAGGAGAAAGCAGAGACACCAACCCCTGACTCTTTCACCATACCTAATTGTCCTTCTTCCCACAGTATCCTAGGACCAACCTACATGGGCATTCCATGAAGCAAAAGTTACCAAGACATATTCTCAGCTTTCTCCATCCCTGGCTCATTGTAGAATTTTATGATGGTGTCTCTCAGGGGTAGTTGTTCATATTTTCATGAAAGTCAAATGAATATACAAAATTATCTTCTCTCTCAACACAACTAATTTTCATGACTATGAACTTGAGGACTCAAAATACTACTCTGCATATTAAGAACTGAATATGAACTTTACTTGTCATCCCACTAATACAATCCCAATCAGCCACCAAGTTGAACAGATGCCTCTGGGAGATCAAGAACAAAGAAATTTTTAAAAACAAAAGCATATTTATGTATTTCAGAAATAGTATCTTTTTATGACAAGGAATTAGCTTAAATTTCAGGCTCTAGTGAGTCACCATGAGGAGCACTCATGCCTCACTCCAAACTTCATGCAGCTTGCTCTAAAAAGCCATGAACTGACTCAATAGCTGTTTCAGGATGGAATCCTTACCTTATACCTTTGCCAAATGTCTTAGACCTGATGGAGGCTTTTACATCTGGGTCCCAGAAATGAATAATTTGCAGATAACCTAATTTTACTCTTCAGCTCTTCAGATGAAATATAAAATTTCTACTCTTACTCTGCAAAACATAAAGATATGTAAATCTCTTTATTAAAAAATCTCCATTACCCAGATTCTTTTTCTTTTTCTTTTTTTTTTAAACAGCGTTTCACTCTTGTTGCCCAGGCTGGAGTACAATGGTACAATCTTGGCTCACTGCAACCTCCGCCTCCTAGATTCAAACAATTCTCTGCCTCAGCCTCCCAAGTAGCTTGGATTACAGGCATAAGCCACCACGCCCAGCTAAATTTTTTGTATTTAGTAAAGACGGGGTTTCACTGTGTTGGTCAGGCTGGTCTTGAATGCCTGACCTCAGGTGATTCACCCACCTCGGTCTCCCAAAGTGCTGAGATTACAGGCGTGAGCCACTGTGCCCGGTCTACCCAGATTTTCTTTTTTTATTTTTTATTTTTTATTTTTATTTTTTTTTTTTTTTATTATACTTTAAGTTCTAGGGTACATGTGCATAACGTGCAGGTTTGTTACATATGTATACTTGTGCAATGTTGGTGTGCTGCACCCATCAACTCGTCAGCACCCATCAATTCATCATTTATATCAGGTATAACTCCCCAATGCAATCCCTCCCCCCTCCCCCCTCCCCATGATAAGCCCAGTGTGTGATGTTCCTCTTCCCGAGTCCAAGTGATCTCATTGTTCAGTTCCCACCTATGAGTGAGAACATGCGGTGTTTGGTTTTCTCTTCTTGTGATAGTTTGCTAAGAATGATGGTTTCCAGCTGCATCCATGTCCCTACAAAGGACGCAAACTCATCCTTTTTTATGGCTGCATAGTATTCCATGGTGTATATGTGCCACATTTTCTTAATCCAGTCTGTCACAGATGGACATTTGGGTTGATTCCAAGTCTTTGCTATTGTGAATAGTGCTGCAATAAACATACGTGTGCATGTGTCTTTGTAGTAGAATAATTTATAATCCTTTGGGTATATACCCAGTAGTGGGATGGCTGGGTCATATGGTACATCTAGTTCTAGATCCTTGAGGAATCGCCATACTGTTTTCCATAATGGTTGAACTAGTTTACAATCCCACCAACAGTGTAAAAGTGTTCCTATTTCTCCACATCCTCTCCAACACTTGTTGTTTCCTGATTTTTTAATGATGGCCATTCTAACTGGTGTGAGATGGTATCTCATTGTGGTTTTGATTTGCATTTCTCTGATGGCGAGTGATGATGAGCATTTTTTCATGTGTCTGTTGGCTGTATGAATGTCTTCTTTTGAGAAATGTCTGTTCATATCCTTTGCCCACTTTTTGATGGGGTTGTTTGTTTCTTTCTTGTATATTTGTTTGAGTTCTTTGTAGATTCTGGATATTAGCCCTTTGTCAGACGAGTAGATTGCAAAAATTTTCTCCCATTCTGTAGGTTGCCTGTTCACTCTGATGGTAGTTTCTTTTGCTGTGCAGAAGCTCTTAAGTTTAATGAGATCCCATTTGTCAATTTTGGCTTTTTTCTTTGCTATCCATTAGCATGTTTTGAACCGGGAATTTGCAGTTTAAATGAGTCAGAGCCCTCAAAATTTCCATCATTTGATTCTTTTAAAAAACTGCCACATTTTGTTTTGTTACAAAAAGAGGAGTAAGTAGGATTTCCCTTGAGTTTTATATGAAAGAGAGCAGGTTAAAGATTCCATTTTGCCTACTCTTTCCTTTGAGAATTATCATGGCAGTTCCCTTTCCTTAACGAGGTCAGCAGATCGAGACCATCCTGGCTAACATGGTGAAACCCCGTCTCTACCAAAAAATACAAAAAACTAGCCGGGCGAGGTGGCGGGCG
>NW_012120709.1:2993437-3027863 GCF_000951035.1 Colobus angolensis palliatus | reverse complement strand
AAAAAAAAAAAAAAAAAACAATTTTATAAAATAAATTTTTGTAGTAACAAATGAGCCATATAATGTTTCCTGTATTAACCTATTTTTTTTCAGTAGGAAAGATTTACTTAAAACTTGTATACTGAAATTGTTCCACGTTTGAGCTCAAGGTTAGTATTTCCAGTACTGACAGCTATCATTGGTCTGCTGATCTAATATCTGAGGCCTGGTGTATGTCCTCGCATTTAATGAAGGTAACACTAGGCCAATTTCAACATAAACGATCCTTCATAAATTTGTAATAAACCATTGTGAAACAACCTTATTATATTATAACATCAATATCTGCTTTGTGACTATAACATCAATATCAGTGTATTATGTGAAAGTCAGGATATATGGGAAAGCATATAAAAGTAAACAAATTGAAATACTACTGCTCTACAACATAACTTTAATATTTTGATGTATTACCTTCCAGATTACATATATAGTCTGTGTTTATATATACCTAGTGTACACGCTGCTAATAAAGACATACCCACGACTGGCTAATTTATAACGTAAAAAATGTTTAATGAACTCACAGTTTCACATGGCTGGGGAGACCTCACAATCATGGTGGAAGGTAAAAAGAACGTCTTACATGGAGGCAGTCAAGAGAGAATGAGAACCAAGTGAAAGGGGTTTCCCCTTGTAAAACCATCAGCTCTCGTGAGACTTCTTATTCACTACCACAAGAATAGTAGGGGGAAAACTGCCCCCGTGACTCAAATATCTCCCACTAGCTTGCTCTTACAACACATGGGACTTATGGGAGATACAATTCAATATGAGATTTGGGTGAGGACACAACCAAATCATATCACATAGTTTTTAAATAACAAATGATTACATAACTGTATTAGTTTTGGAGTGATCATAGATCACTTCCAACTCCACATGCCACCAAAACTGACAAAGAAGTCTGTATTTGTTATCACCATTGTTAAACTTCCCCCGTCTTCTCTGGACTTTTATGATACTGCACAGTTGGAAGAAAAAAGGTGATTTGCTTTAGAGAAGGCACAACCATAAATCTGAGGCCAAAAGGAGCTGGGAAACAGCCTCTACCTAGAATGGGTGAGCAAGCATCAGCCAGTTGGAAGACATTGACAGCTGGGATATGTACAAATGAGATCTTGAAGATTTTTTTCTTTACATTCAGAAAGTTCATTCCACATCATTCTTGTCTTTGGAATCGAATTACAATTATTCTATTGGATCTCTGTACTTTCAACCAAGAAGGCTCAAAGTGGAATGAATGGGGCTCATCTATTCAGACTATATATCACTTTGGAACCTTATTTTTTCTAGTTAATATTTTGTGACAGCCTGTGTCAATAAGCATAATACTTATTATTTTATAAAGTTGCATAGTATATATGTAAATATATCAATAATTATTTGACCTATTTTAAGTTGTTTCTAATTTTCATAAAATACAATTTTATATTAAAAAGTATATAATTTTTAAAATAATTCTGTTAGAATTACTTCTTAGAAGTATAATTTATGGGCCAAAGGAAATTACTTATTTAATGTTTTGATATCTATTAGCTAATCAACTTCCAGAAAAATTGTATGTTCCTATAAAGTTTTCCACACTGACACCAGTGCTAATTATCCTCAATTTTGTTTTTAATTTGTTTGCAGGATTGGAAAACATCAAAAGTGATAGATACTTTTAAATATCATTGCTTGATAGTGACATAGGACATCTTATCATAAGTTCACTGATCAAAAATGTATCATTGACATTAGGATGCTCTGAAGAGGCCAGTTATTCTCATTGCAAATCCAGGAATAATCTTGTTGATTGCTTGAATTATTTAAATGAAAACCTGGTTAAAATAACTTAGAAAAATATACCAAAGAGCACAATAAAATCTAATAGAATGCTAACCTTTCTAGATGAATAGCTCTATATTAAGTGAATGCTTCTTTTATATATACTAAATCAATTTTACCAGAATGATAAAAACCCTTTAAATGAATGTCTATGAAGAATAAATAGTATAATAACTATTTATAATAATAATAGTAAATATCAGTTTCAAAGTAGGTTCCCTTGAAGGTCAGATAACTATATTTTGAAAAGAACCTACTTTTTTACAGGGGCCCAAAATAAATGCTTTCAATATATCGCTTTAGCAAATGGTTCTATTTTACAGTTTCACAAAGTCCACTATTTTTTTTAACATGGCCATTACACAGAAGTAAATAATTTTCTAATGGTTTTATCTATAAAAGTAATCCATCTAATTTTCCCTTTTCTAGAAATTTTAAGCCTTCATCTGAGTTTGGCACAGTTGGGGACCACATATTTTGACAATACTGTCTATGTATGATTCATCTCCTCAAATATATCATTTGAAATATATCATTATTTCAAATATATTTCAAATATTTGAAATATATCATTATTTCAAAGAAGTGAAGAGCAAACACTATGCTTCTCTTTCAAAGGCTTATTATTTGTTCTATTTTTCATTTTTAGAAGAAATGATAGTACTACATGTAACATACACATTTTCTAGGAATTACAACACACAATTTTTAACAATTGCAGCTGTCCCATAAATGTTGATGTTATTTAGGATTCTATTCTTGACCCTGTTTCTTTCACTCTGCAGTGACCTTACTTAAATTCTATTCAGCACAAGCTCAATTTGTTCAAAATGAACTCATTATCTCTTTACCACTACCACCCCATAACACACACACATACAAATCTGCTCTTCTTCCAATATTTGTTGAACAGTTGCCCTGTTACAAACAAGAAAGTCATTCTAGACTTTATTTTTAACTTCCAACATCAAATCAGTCACCAAGTCCTATTGATTCTACTCCCTAAATAGCTCCCCCATTCCTAATGACACACCCTTAATTTAGGTCTTAATTATTATTATGACATTCTAAGTTTTTTTTCTCTGCTTCTAACCTTGTCTAAACTTTAGCCATCCCCTAATCAATCGTCCTTAAGGCTATCAGAAGAATCATCCTAAAATGCTGATGTGATTATATCGCCAACATTCTAAAAAGTCTAACTATAGATTTTCAAAACCCCTTAGCTTCACACACAAATCTCTACATATTCTGATGCCTGCCTGCTCTGCAGTTTCACCACCGAATACTCATCGGCACATATTCTATACAGAATGTCAGCAATTCAGAAGGGTTTGATGTGCCCTGAATTTACCTCACTCTTCCATTTGTCTATTTCACTACACACCCCGCTTCCTATTCTTCATGCCTCTTGATCAGAAAATGTGTATCTTTCAGGAAAATTAAAGTTCACCCCTCCTAAACAGGTCTTTCCTAAAACATGACCCTGAATTGGATAATCTTCCATATAATTTCACAAAAAGTACCATTTTACTATGTTTTCTTGACTTAAGGGAGAGCTTCTTGATAAAAAGTCCTTCTCCTTCCACACATGTGACCCCAGCACCTATCACATTGCCCAATCAAAATAGTGAATATGTAAGATAAGACGCTCCTATCTTACAGACATATAAACATGGACTGGATTTCCACCTACCAAGGATGCTTTAGAAAGGGTTGAATATGTCCATATCTGTTTAGAACATGTACAGTCTATTCTATATAAATTAATTAACAAAATTAATGAAACAGTGTGAATGTATTTGCTTACTGTCAATATATCCTTGTTTGTTTGTGTTGCTATAAAGGAAACCTGAAGCTGGGTAATTTACGAAGAAAAGAACCATTTGGTCCATGGTTCTTCAGTCTTTTATAAGAAGCATGGCACGAGCATCTGCATCTGGTGAGGGCCTCAGGCTGCTTCCACTCATGAAGGAAAGAGAAAGAGAGCTGTTATGTGCAGTGATCACATGGCGAGAGAGAAATCAAAAGGCAGAGAGGAAAGAGAGATGTCAGGCTCTTTTAAACAATCAGCTCTCACAGGAACTAATAGAATAAGAACTCATTCTTGACTTTCCCACCCAGGCAAAGTACTAATCTATTCATGAGAGTTCCACTCCAATGACCCAAACACCTTTTACTAGGCCCCACCTCCAACACTGGAGAACAAATTTTAACAAGAAATTTGGAGGAGACAATACCAAATTATAGCACAGTATCAAACAGTTCCTTGGGGGTGGGCCACTCGAATCTCCCATCCATAACTTCCATTACCCTTCAAAAGCATCTTAAACTAAATATAGACCAAGCAAAAATATTATGCTTTACAGATGATATAGCTATTGGAAGTCAATTCTCCATGGGTTTTCCATGTTTTTACACTTCTTGTGAGTAAGGGCACTGCCAATCTTTGCTCCAAACTATCTTTCCAAGGCTGTTTGTGTAGTCAGCAGTTATAAAGATAGACATAGTATCTTCCTGGAAAACAAACAGTAAGATTTTTTACTGCCCAGTATAATAAATATAATGTCCCCCTTTGAGACAAAGGACCAGTTTTCTTGAAATCTATTATAAAATATCTGAGTTCCCTAAACTTGAGTTTCTTTAACTGTGATGAAACCAACCACATGTACAGTATCTTCCCTGTCCCTTTTCCATCACCTTCATGGGACTGAGAGACAAGGAGAAATGATACAAACATGTATTTCATGTGGCTTGCTGCACAGTGAGTAATAAAGCCCCTTGTCTTACACCAAGTGTTTTGTTGTTTCTTTCAGTGTCCATGAAACAGTAGGCTAACTTGTTAGTTTGCAAGTGCAATTCATTTCAGGCCTATCACAGTTCTCAAGAATAGCTTTAAGATAAATCCTATCCTTCAAACCAGATTGCCATTGCAAAACCCATCTTTTGAAAAAATTCTGAAACAATTTCCATTCATGGATTACCACAGAGAATATTTAGTTAAATAGCAGTGTATTCAGCCCTAACACCCTAAACATCCACACACAGATAATAATCATGCTCAAACTAGTTATTTTTATCAAGAATGGTAGTCTTGCTCTACTGCCCCTTTGTAAATTATAAACCATTCTTCTTACGCTTGACCCCATCCAAGTTATTCACATTTAGCCTAACTTGGTTCATTGCAGAAGGACTTCCTTTCTTCTGCCTTCCCAAGATTATTTACAAGAATAGGTAGCAGCCTGTGCTCTTGGAGGAGGATATAGCTGATTAGACATAAAATCTGTCAATCATATTCAGCATTCATACCTCACGCCTTCAACTCTGGCTTGATTAAATTTTTTGGAACATGCCTGCAGCCTCATTTATGCCAAAAGCATGAATTAGTACCTCTTTAGTTTCTGTAATGCATAATAATGCCTTACCATTAGAAAGTACAGGTTGAGTGTCCCCATTACAAAAATCTGAAATCCAAAATGCTCCAAAATCCAAAACTTTTGAAGCATGAACATGACATTTTAAAAAATGCTCATTGGAGAATTTCAGATTTGTGATTGTTTTGATTAGGGATACTCACCAGTAAGTACAATGCAAATATTCCAAAATCTGGAAAAAAAAAATACAAAATCTTTACAGCATTTTGGATAAGAGATATTTAAACTGTATTGAATAAGTATTTGTTCAAAATAACAAGCAAAATTAAACCAAAAGACATTTTATTTCACTAAGGAGTATATAAGCTTCTTTAGGAAAAGAAGTAAGTCTTCTTTGCAAACCATTTGGCTTCCAACAGATACTGAATACTTACTGATACGTTGATAAGCAAGCAGTCTACCACAGTGAATACCAAAACTAAGTACACATCAGAATCACTCAGGATACTATACTTATTAAATCATAATCCCTGTAGGCAGGGCAGGGTACTCTCTAGTTTGGAAAAGCTCTCCTAGCAGAGTCTGAGATGTGATAAGAATTTGAAACAGGTTGATAGATGATTGTGACCATGAAACCTTTTGGAAATAATCATAATTATAGCCCATTTTCAGTTAGTGGCTTGATAAACAAAAAACAACAACAACAACAAAAAACAGATATTTCACATGGTAGTGATTAGTTGCCTGAGTAAAAATTAAATTTTACAAATATGATTCTCATATATAAATGTCCTTTCTTAATATCAACAAAATTTGATCCTAATAGTTGTGGTTTCCTCTGATACTAATTGAATGATACATAATAACTTTTATTATTAATATAGTAACTCCTTTTTAAAGTTGTATTTACTAATAGCTCAATGGTACCTACATATATTTGAAAAAGTATATGTGTATATGGGTGTATGTGAAAGAAAAGCATGTCTATTCAATCTACAGATTATGCTTGTTCTAACTAGAAATTCTCTGACTACATTGAATATTTCTTCCTGCTCCTTCTCAGGTTTCTGGATACTATACTGAGAGTCAGAGCAACTTTTATGGAGGATATGGCCCAACTTTAAAATTGGAGACGTTTGGCAGTTAAAAACTACCAGAACATTAACTGAAAAGTCATTATATAATAGTATATTTTTCTTACCAAAATACCTAAGTATTCAAACTTTTGAGACGGTATCTTTTGATTTGTCATTATCATGCCCTCAAGATAGACACTATTTACCCTCTTCTTTTAATGTGGATACTGCAATATGGAGAAGTTAAGTGATTTGCTTCAGGCTTCCAGAAGAGTTAGAATTCCAAATCTCCTGGCTGGCAGTTTCTTGTTTGATACATGAGACAGCACTGCCCCTCTAAGGCAGCTGAAGGTACATAGGAATCAAGCTTAGAGGCAGGATTTACCGTTATTTTCAGCTGAGGTTTATAAGAAGCTGAACATTCTCTAAGCAGCTAAGAATTCAACTGCTGAGTCATTTTTTTTCCAACCATTCAGTTTTACATGCCTTCCTCTCCATAAATCAGAACACAGACTTCTAATCCCAGGATGATGAAAGCCTGTCGCTTGACAGTGGGGTGTGTGTTTGATGAATGTCGCAAGGTAATAGTACATATCTCTTACTGATGAGATCAAATGAAATTGTAGATTTAAGAGGTAAGTGTGGTATAGAAAAAAAGAAGATTAAGTCACATTCAAAAGAAAACAACACTTGGGAGAAGAGGTCTAGAGATAAAAATTGTCAAAAGTTTATTGTAAGGCTATGAAAAATGAGCTTAAGAAAAGTAAAACAAGTTATTACATTATATTGAAGATTATTGTAATGTAATTGTAAATGTAAACAGGTTATTACAATATACCATGAAGCTTACCCATTTGTAATGGGTTGAATTATGTCACCCCAAAATCCATATGTTGAATCCCTAAGCCCCGTATTTCAGAATATGATTGTATGTTTAGAGATAGGACCTTTACAATGGCAATTAAGTTAAAATAAGACTCTTGGTTGGGTCCTAATCCAGTCTGACCAGAGTTCGTATAAGAAGAGGAGCTCTGTACATACAGACAGTCTACAGGGGAATGCATGCACAGAGGGATGATTATGTGAAGAGGGAGCAGAGAGCAGTGATATGCAAGACAAGGAGAGAGAACAGAGGAAACTCACCCTGACAACACCTTGATCTTGGACTTCGAGTCTCTAAAATTGTGAGAAAATAAGTTTCTGTTATCTAAGCCACCTAGTGCATGGTATTTTCTTATGTCAGCCTTAGTAAAATGAGACACCACCGATTTTGTGGATTAATCCAGAAAGGTCAAGGAATGTGCCTAAGACCACACAATGGTACACTTGTCCTCGGTCTTAGGCACAATGGTACACTGCTGCCCTTCTGGAGCCTTTTCCTGAGCCACTCACCTGCGGCACAGGGTGTCAATGCCTTACCCATTGGCCCCTGTGATTCGCCTCTACACAAGATCACTGTCACCTATGACTGTCTGAGGCTCTGTTTCTGGCTGAAGGTTCCCGCTCAGCCTTTACAAAAGCTAGGCACACACAGAGTGCTGGACAGTTAATGCCCCCCAAAAAGGCTCTCCATACATAATAGACAATAATTTGGTGAATGCATATCCCAGCTTCCTTAATCCTTGGTCAGGATAACTCTGGGGCCTCTTTCTATGCTGTCTGCCAGCGTTCTCCAGTGAGGCTAACCTCCGATTGCTCGCAGTAGTAACTGGTTTGACAATGTACCTCTTTAGGGAGTTCAATTCCTCTCCATTGTATTTTCCCACTCCTCTCCCAATAATTCCTAGGAATACCTCCCAAATAAACTACTTCCACTCAAATTCTTGCTTGGGACCAGCTTCTAAACCCAAACTAAAATTCTGTCTCCATGTTCCTCTTATTTAAATCATCATTCCAGTTTATAGATTTGAGATTAGGCTACAGATTATTTAAGAAAGACCTAAAAAATTTCGAAAGCCTTTTTTAAGACAGATTAAAACAAATAAGAAAAGTGCACGCCTCCCAGATTTGTAGTAGTTCTAGAATTTAAATTAGTTTTCAAAATGTCCCCCCTGAAATTACTTCTCTTTGAAGACCTTTTACTCTTGCTCTATAAATGTGCTCATATATGACCCCTTAAAAAATTAACACTTCCTTGACTCTGGTTTCCTCTAGTTTCTGTTGAAGTCACTGAAACGTTTCTGGCAAAAAGACCCAGTAAGAACACTGCCATATCTAATGAATGCCTTTCAATTATTACCTTACATAGATATTTTAATGTAGTCTATTTTTGCAACTTTTTTATAGCATAAGCTTTATAACATCTTTTCTTACCCCAATATCAGAAAATCATTCTCCTATATTTTCTGCTCAGGGGATTAAGGTTTGATTTTTACATTTAGATCCTATTCTACTTGGAATTTATCATTAAAAGACCCTAGTCTATATGATATATTTTATCACTCACTTCTTCAGAAATCCTTCCACACCAGCTTCTTTGACTGTTCTCATCAACTGACACTTTTAGATTTCTAATCATTCATTAATGGTTGGTTTATATATTCCTCCTCTCCTGCCTACTCTGGGAATTCCCCCAGAACCTGCCTTCTGACCAGTCATTTTTTATTACATATTCCTCATAGTATTCATATCCCCAACTTTATATTTACACTCTTATTTTTATTTATGCACTTCTTACTGAACCTAAAATCAACAAATTCAAAAATTAATCTTATTTTTTATTCTACCAATGAACATCCTGTTTCCCCAGTATTCTATTCTACTCTGATTAATTGTACTATCACTTACCCAACTGCCCATTTCAGAAACCCAAGGGTAGTCCTATATTCTCTTAATTATTGCCTCAACTCACATTTCAAAAAATTAATCATCAAGTTCCAATAATTTTAATTCCCAAATATTTATCATATCATTGCTCCTTTCTTGGTCCCAACTACATCTTCACAAACTGGTCAATACATTCATTATATTTTACCAAGTTAATTTAGATAGCTTCTGTGTACAGTACTGTACCACTCAAACCCATGCTCCCCAAGGCCCCCAGAGAGGTGCGATAGCAACAGAAATTACTACTGCTCACCAATAGTTCGAGTTCTTATCTCTTTTTGCATGTAGAAAAACTTCAACCTTCTCAGATCTCTTACACTTAAGTAGGACCATATGACTTCTTTGAGCAATGGTTTGTGTAGGAAAGCAATTATTTACAGGTGGAGGTGATGAAAAGTCTATATGTGACTTTCCATTCTCTATTCCCCTGCATCATCCAAAAAGATGGTGCAAACTGGCTAGCCAGGGTTCGAGTGAAATATTTAGATCTGAAGACCCTACTTCCAGCCAAATTGAAGATTTGTAGGTTAATTTGATATCTCAACTTAAATGCCTACCATTACTGATACAACATCTAAAACAAAATTTTGACTCTGTCACATGCCTAAATAAATCCTCCAATAGTTTGCTTACCATTCTTGAAATATGGTCCAATAATTTTACACGGTAAAATAAGGACTTTCATAAGTTATTGTCCACTCATCGTCATCTCATGCCCACTACTTTCACTTTATGTTCTAATAATATACTAAATGCTTATTCTTTTCATATATTCATATCTTCACACACTTTCTTTTTTTTCTGAAACAGAGTCTCACTCTGTCACCCAAGCTGGAGTGCAGTGGTGTGATCACAGCTCACCGCAGCCATGACCTCCTGGGCTCAGGTGATCTTCCTACCTCAGCCTCTGGAGTAGCTAGGACTACAGGCACCCACCAACACATCAGCTAATTTTTGTAGAGGTGAGGTTTCACCATGTTGCCCAGACTGTTTCAAGTGATTCACCTGCCTCGGCCTCCTAAAGTGCTAGGATTACAGGTGTGAGTCACTGAGCCCAGCCGTATCTTCACACTTTTGTTCCTACTTTATCTCTACCTTGAGTTCTTGTCCTCCTACTATTTAATTGAATAACTTCTACTCAAACTTTGATACTCCATTCAGGTGTCAGCACCTCCAAGAAGGATTTCTTGAACTTCAAGCTGATTATAACCTTCTCCAGGGAATGTTTGATATTTATCTTTTTAATCCCCATCTTCTATCACATTGCCTTTTACTTAAAAGGCACCTCAATTGATGTTTCTTGAACTCTCTTCATAACATAATTCCAAGACAAATAATCAAAAGGCTTAATCAAATGAAAGATTTAATCATTTTAATCAACGAGGTTTTCTCCACAAGACTAGATACATCATTTTTAATTCACAAACGAATTGAAGTGATCATCATTTTTAAATAAAATAAAATACAACTAGTAACATAAACTTCTTTCCATGTATTCGTGTCTCTGGTTTAACTATTTATGATATATATATTTAGAAAGAAAAGATACCCTTTAAAGAATCTCACTAAGCATCAGGAAAACTCAGTCTCTTGGCTTGACAACTTGAAGAAAAAGTTATTTTCTTCAGTGAATTCTTTATTTGATCCCAATTTATATCTTTTCCCTCTTATACCCTATCTTCCAAACAGCAGCCAGTTATTCTTTAAAAGAAATTGACAACCTCTCTCCTTGTTCAATGGCTTTCAATCTTATCAGAAAACAGAATCCAATATCTTTATTATATTGCATCATAACACACCTTATTTTAACCTCTGACTTCATCTCTTTCATCTTTCCCTTGCTCCCTCTGATTCATCAACATCTTTTCCCTGATATCCCTCAAACATACCGAGGTTGCTGATACCTTTGTATTTGCTCTTTCCTCTGCCTTAAACAATGTTAACCAAAATATCTGCATGGTTTCCTATTTTTGTCTCTAATTTGGTCTGTGCTCAAATATTAATTTATCACCTGGATGTTCTCTGATAAACATCTGTAAAATTATACCTTATTATTTTTATCTCCTCTAGACTGTTTTATTTTTCCTGATGGATCTTTTTATATCTTTATATATGCCTGTTTATTTATTTTTGGTCTTTTGACCCTAGAATATAAGGCCCTTTCCAACTGTATTATGTTTTTCTATGACAGGGGCTTTGTATCTTTCTTTATTACTATATCTCCAGGGTGTAAAACAATATCTTGCATATAGTATAAACTGAAACATATTAGCAGACCAAGTACATGAATTAATTAATTAGACAATTTCATCAAAGGAATTTTAGCCTAATGGATAGGTGCACAATTACAGTAAAATAAGTTTTATAAATATCCTATATGAATAAAAGCAATAGGCTATGCTGGAAAAGAACCATAACCAATATAGTCTAACTCACATATCTTATTATCTAATTGCTATCAACTGCATGGATGTAAAATGGGAGTTCTTCTCACTTTGTTTTTCCTTTTTCATCTATTTTCTTTCTTGTAATCTGACAGTTCTAATTTTCAATAATATCCAGCTGCTTTACCTATGTACTTTTTTATTACACTATATTAATTTTACTCTGTAAGTTGGACCAACTATGCTCATAAGAATTGGAATGGAAAAAAAATTTCTCTTTCAAAATTTCCATTATACTCAGTTGCAATTCTTAGCCTCTAAATATATGATAATACATATTATCATGACATTTGAGACCTAAATGAATCTTGAGATACAGCCACACCAATGCAAGGAAAGTTAGTATCAGTGAATTCCGACTCTGTACCAAGCACCATAATAAGGATCTTATATACAAACATTTTAATTATTAATCTTCATGACAACCATGTATATTATATACAAATCCTTCAAGAAATATGTATGCCTGTCCCTTTTGGTTATCAAAACAACATGCGAAGAAATAAGACATTTAAAGTAATAATTTTTATTTAGAAATATCCTTCTGCTTGGCTGCAGAAGTAGGTTTCACAGCAGTCCACAGTCAAGACAACTCTCACATCTAATGCCAAAATTTACCGGCCTTATCTCCCCTACTCAGGTGATATTGGGGGTATGGAATTGCATGTCATGTAGAGACACAGAACTCTGGTCATTGAACTACAGCAGACACTAAGATCCTTACCTGGGGTACAGAGTAACTCATCTACAGTTATGAGCCACATAATAGCATTCCAGTCAACTACAGACTGCATATACAACAGTGGTTTCATAAGATTACAATACCATATTTTTACTGTACCTTTTCTACATTTAGACATATTTAGATACACAAATAATTCCCCTTGTGTTACAACTGTCTACTTTATTCAGTACACAAAATGCTAGGAGGTTTGTAGCCTAGGAGCAACAGGCTATACCAAATAGCCTAGATGTGTAGTAGGTTATACTATCTACATTTGTGTAAGTATATTCTGTGATGTTTGCACAACAAAACTGTCTAATGAGGTATTTATCCAAAGGTATTCCTGTCCTTAAGCAATGCATGACTGCACCTCCCTCACTCTCTTTATAAACAATGTCTGCAATTTCTCATGCTCATAGATTTGGTTTATCCTTTGACCTTCTAATTAGATATTTTTTGGCTTAATATAGTCCCACCCTGTTTTGTTATGCATTTTTCTAAATATTATATATTATTAATTCCATTATGTTTCATTTCTGAGAAGAAACTAAGACTTTGAGGAGTTAAATAATATCCCAAGTAACCCAGTTCTTTAAGTGGCAATTCTTTGACTCACGTCTGACTTCACACTATTTTATTCTGCCTAAGATTAAAGATAAAATCTAACCTATAGCCAATGTCTCTTGGATGCAAATCAGTGAAAAGAGGTTTGTACACCCACAAATGATTCACAGCAAACTAAAAAGAAGTCTGTTTATCCACTCCAGCCTGTATCAATTTTACAAGGTTCTAAGCATTAGTGTTCATAACTAAAAATAAATCAAATTAAGAAATCTTTCTTTTCTGACTTTATAAAAGGATTATATTTTAAATTATTAATATGCTAGCTTATAAATCTGGTTTTAACAATCAATCAGATGTCTGTCTATGTTGAAATATGGTATTTTTTATTCAAAGCAAGATAATGAAAATTTGACTTTGTTATTTTATTGATGTGTTTTCCTCGAATCATATTCCAAGAATGTTGGGTTTCTCCATTAGAGGGGACTGTGAATAAGACATTTTATTAAGGTGATCTATGTATATTCACCCATAATATCTAATTTATTGCCAAACTATATTGATATTTTAAAGTATTGCTTAGGGCATCTTTTCATCTCTCTGCCATCACCCTGAATCAAGTTCTTATTATCTTAAGTACAAGTCACTGGGGTTGGAGTTATTGCAGAAGTCAAGTATTGCTATGGGTCCCAAGCACAGTCCAAAGAATCATAGAATATTGGAATAAATCTCACATCAGAAAACCGGACTATTTTCAAATACATATAGCTATGACTAAAAACAAAAAAACTTACGTAAATTATTACTTAATTTATAAAATTTCAACATTATGTATTTTAATGTATATTAAAAGATCAACTCTAATCATACAGAGGCTATATACAGTTTCTAAAAATAGAAGAGTACACACTCAAAATATTTGGAATGACTTATGACAATTACAGTTAGCTCCAAAGTGACCACTTTGCCATTTCTGTG
This sequence comes from Colobus angolensis palliatus, assembly GCF_000951035.1. Lineage (NCBI taxonomy): Eukaryota > Metazoa > Chordata > Mammalia > Primates > Cercopithecidae > Colobus > Colobus angolensis. The sequence goes on along the minus strand of NW_012120709.1, from coordinate 3,014,014 downwards.
TTATAGTTCCTAAAATGGTAACAATCCAAAAGTTTAGCAACTGTAGAATGAATAAATAAACTGTGGTATGCTTATATAATTGAATACTATTCAGCAATGAAACTGAACTCCCTGAACAACATAGGTGGATATCACAAATATAATACTGAGCATAAGATGGAGAGACAGAGTAATTTTGCAAGATTCCAACTCTCTGGGGGTTTAGATAGTGGTCGCCTTGATAGAAAACAGGACTAGGAGAAAGCAAAGAGAGAGTTTCTAGAGTGCTGATAATATTTTAACCTTCGTTATTGGCAACAGTTACCCAGATAGATCCACTTCCACAAGTTGTATTCTTATCTGTGTAAACCTAGGTGTTTTAAGAATCAAATAAAAATATTACTAACAAAAGTTACTGACTGTCCTACACTTAAAGTACCTCTTGGGTCATGTTATTTAATTAATATAAAAAGACTAATTAATTAATCTTCCAAATCAAGACATGTTTGAGAGTAAATAAGGATGCCATTAATAGTTACTCCAGTACCATCCCATACAAACCACCTCAGGACATGTGTTTACCCTGTTAAATTTCTTGAATGGTTCTTTCTTTTCTTTAGTTCTGCCATAATTATTTATGAACACAATTTATCAACCTTTTATTCACCCATTTTAAGCCTTTTGAGGTTTGAGGTGATGTCATAACTACTCTAAATGCCCTAGAATAGCTAGAAGAGTAAAACTGATAGCTATTCAGTAATTTAGAAATTTAGAAATTTAAAACAGGAACATTTGCTCTATTAAGATCAAAGCAGCCTTTGATATTTAAGAATGTTCAGAACTGAGTCATAAAAAATATTGATTGGGATCATTAAGAATATTGATCATAATTCAAAGAGCAGACTAAGACAGAAAGTGGGACATGATGAAACCCATAGAGTAAGGAGGCCAATAGCAGAAAGAAAAGGATGGTCCCATTGTAAAGATGAAGCTGCTTCCAAAGGAAAGACAAAGCTATCTTTTTGCATATGATTTTCAATTAAAAATTGAGCCTGTGAAAAATTAGAATTCTCATAGGAGACCATTAATTCTTAGGGGTATGTAAGTATGAGAGTCTTTTTGCTCAAAAATTATAGTTTACCTACTATCAACCTACAGACAGTAGGATATGCAATGTCAGTGGACAGAATAACTTTTGACCAATTTTTCAGTTATCAATTTCTCAGGCATTTTTAAACAAGGTGAAAGTGATGATAGAAAGGAAAATAAATTACTTTTTTTGGTGGTCTAATAGGATCATTCCAAAAAATTCAAGGCAAAATTAGATTAAAATGTGTATAGTTTTCTATTACCTGGCTAATGTAGGCTGTTGGGATTGAAGGATGATGAAGGGATAGGAAGTCCTCAAAAGTAGGTGGCAGCGTGCTAACTTACTATGATACACAAACAATTAACATATGAGAGGGAAAAGGCAGCATTAGAAGATCTGGCTAGGTAAGGTTTAAAACTCTTGTTTTTCCTCATAATATTGTGTTCCCCAGTGTCGCCTCTCTGATGCCAGTTCCCAGTCAAATGTGCCCCGGAGGGTGCTTCCCTCTCCAAATTCTCTCCTTCTGCCTCAACATTCTTAGCCATGTAACCTTCAGCACTGAGACTGCTCAAGTACAATTAAAAAAAAAAAAATACTGGTTCAATTGATCGCTTCATAGTTGATGTGTTGTCTTCTGAAGTTACTTTAAACTATTATTACACTGGACCCTTTTTCACCCCTGCCCTTCAGTATGCATCACTCTTCACATTGATTTTCATCATTTCCAATGTAGTTGGAACTAGAGAAGGTCCAGCAGGAGCAAAAGTCCGTCCACAATAGCAGCTTTTCAAATATCTATTTACTGCTCACCTGTGCAAAGGGGAGATTTGCATCTGATTATGAAGAATCCAGAAAATCCCTTCATTTTTCCCCACTTACACAAAGTAATACAAAAATCCCTCAGGGGGAACCTCCAACAGGCCTTATCTGTTTCCACAAACTTTTATCTCTGTTGATCCCAGGTTCAGTTACAGAATATTTTACTTTTAGAGACATTGCTTATCAATTCTTTCCAGCATGAAAAGTATGTATTAAAGTGATCACCTGAGTTATGCCCCAAGGCAATATTAAAATTCCCTTTCCTGTCAAGTGATTTTCTGTCAACTAGTGTATTTGGTACTCTTGGGAAAGGCAGAGATTCGTTTATAAAGAATTATGCTACACAGTCATAAATTTAATCCCCCAAATCAATAGCATTTAGATTTTTTAAGACAATAACCAAGGTGCTATCAACAATCAAAAAGTCTCTGTTCTTTACAGTCAGATTATTTTCACAAATGTAAGTATTTGACCATTGGAAAACCACAGTGTTATAATGCCTATTTAGTGGGAGACTTCCCCACTGGGTATGTTACAGCAGGAGAATTAAAGCTTCAGAATGTGTCAATCAGAAAACTTCCAAGAACGATTCATCACCACTCTCATGATATGACATTAAAGATAGTTTATCTCTACACACCAGACTTGTAGAAAGCAGATAAGTGGCCCTAAACTAGCTGAAGTGATGATCAGATAATATGGTACATTCGCTCCTCTCTGTCATGAATCACAGAGTTTTATACTATCCACTTAACATCCTTCTGCGTTTTACAGCCTAATGTAGGAATGTCAAACATTTTAATTCACCAAAGGACAAATGAATCATAAACGTTACAACCCAGACACAGATTTCACTGTTTATAGACATGCTGAGGTGGCAGAGACATGACACCTTCATTTAAAACTAGGATTGAATTTCTGACTGACGAAGTTTTTGACAGAGAACTCATGCATTTCATTGCTAGAAATGAGAAATGTTCTCTGTCACAGGTGGTTGAGAATGGCCAGTTCCAGAAGCCTATCTTAAAGATGTTTCCTCATCCCCAAAGATTTCTTGGCCAGTTGGGTTCTCAATCTTAGGACCACTGTTTTAGATACATTATGGGCACAATGACAAGGAGTGAGAAAAATTGTTTCTTAGCTGTCAATAAAGAAAGTTCTTCCTTCTGGGGTCTCTGGTCCATAACTCTACACTGAAATTTGTAGTATCTGCAGCTACATTTGGAGTTTGGGTGAGGAAGATGGATTGTGCCATTAGAAGAGTTTAGGCAAGAGTATACATTACAAATTAAGCTAAGGGAATTTCTGTGCAACTATCTCTAGGTGAAGAGTGATAGTAGCTGCTAGGTTCATAATTTACATCCTTTATTTGGAGTCAGATAGCTGCAGGTTTTCTCCTCAGTAAACTGGGGATAACACAAGCATTCATTTCAAAATATCACTATGAGAATTAAATAAGAAAATGTTTGTATTTAAAAGAAAATCTGACATACTTTTTCCTACAAGAAATGTAAGTTTCTACCACTGCTATCAGTAAAGGCATTAACCAGCTCAGCTCTCAAGTATCCAATTTCTTATTTCTATAACATCTGTTGTTTGTTTATCAAAATGCTATTTTAAGAGTACAAGTGGCAGCAGCAAACATGCAGCACTAAGACTCTGTCCAGGAACTTCCATTTCCATTGCAAGTGGATTTTGACAAACTATGATATAAGAGCAATTAAGAAAACTGTATTTACTTACCGAAAGTCCAGAGAGTCTGCCAAATCCATGTGAAGACATTATTTTACAGATAAAGTGAGCTCTAATCAAATTCATCTAATTTGAAAAGCAGAGAATTTGAGCCTAGAGCATCAGACTGCAAACCCACATTTAATCTAAAGTAATGAAACTCTTCTAATCTATGTACTGTGATAAGCAGTTTGCGGGGAGAAAAAGCATCCTACATGTTCAGTACTATAAAAAATTTAATTGGAATTGTTAAAAGAAAAGAGAAATTCATATGAAACTTGATAGTGCAGCTTCAAATGAATGATTGCTTAGAAGTGACAAAAGTGGGAGTCATCAAGATGACATCAGTTGTTGGTTTAATCATTCATCATTCACTGTGTTATATATGCGAACTGAGCATTTATAGGCTCCAGACTCTGCTAAGCTCTACTGCACAAAGTTAAGAAAGAGAGAGGGGGACAGGAGGAACTCTTGTGACCAAGGAGCCCACTTTTTTTTTTTTTTTGGCAGGACAGAAATATTTAAACAAACAATTGTTATAAAGAATATAAGTTCTTAGATAAAAACGTAATGATGGGAAAGTGCCAGGTGGAACATATCACGATGTAATACGTTCAAGGGGAATCAAGGAAAGCTGCTTAAAAGGAGGGAGGACCTAGAAGGTAAAAAACCGAGCAAAAAAAAAAAAAAAAGAAATGAATATTAGTTCCTAAAAGGTGCAAAAGAACAGTGTGCCGAGCAGAACAATGTGTAATTTAGGGAACCCATACAGCATTTGGTATGAAAAAAAAAAAGAAGGGGAGTTATTCAAAGCAGAAAAGGGTGAAGTTGGAGGAGGAAATAAAAGCAAATTTCAGCTGAGGATACAAATAAGTACACGCCTGGGGAAAGAAGAATGACAATAGCTGGAAAAGACTTAAAAGTATCCAGCAATATCTCTCTCATTACGTGGCTCAGCTTCACTGAAGACATAAAAATCTCTGTGATCAAGCAGCATAAAAAAGCACACAATTATCTGTCCAATATTTAGACACAGGAAAGATGTGCTGTAATGAAAGCATCACAAGGAAAATCCAGTTTGAGAGCAAAGATTGCTAAACTGAATATTATCTAAGTTTCTGTCAAACACCCAGACTTGGACACAGGCTCATTGCCTAATCTCCCCATATGTACACCATCAATCTCATAACACACTCCGCCAGCCAAACTCTGTCAGCACATTATTGAAAAAACACTGATTAAGGGAAAAAACTAAACCTAAAGTTATCTCTTACAAAGTTTATATAAAATGAATACCTCTAAAGAGAAAAACTGAATTTTTGTCCGAAGCATACAATTTCAGAGAAAGCATCTGCCAGTAAATATTTAAATTACCTCTCCTGATTTCTGACTTCCCTTCCAACATGTAAAGCACTTGGAGGTCATCAGGTCCATTCCTTTTTATTATTATTATATTTTAAGTTCTGGGATATATGTGCAGAACGTGCAGGTTTGTTACATAGGTACACAGGTGCCATGGTGGTTTGCTGAACCCATCAACCCATCATCGACATTAGGCATTTGTCCTAATGCTATCCCTCCCCTAGCTGCCCACCCCCCAATAGGCCCCAGTGTGTGAGTTCCTCTCCCTGTGTCCATGTGTTCTCATTGTTCAACTCCCACTTATGAGTGAGAACATGTGGTGTCTGGTTTTCTGTTCCTGTGTTAGTTTGCTAAAAATGATGGTTTCCAGCTTCATCCGTGTCACTGCAAAGGACATGAGCTCATCCTTTTTTATGGCTGCATTGTATTCCATGGTGTATATGTGTCATTTTCTTTATCCAGTCTATCATTGATGGACATTTGTGTTGGTTCCAAGTCTTTGCTATTGTGAATAGTGCTGTAATAAATTTATGTGTGTATGTGTCTTTACCGTAGAATGATTTATAATCCTTTGGGTATATGCCCACTAATGGGATTGCTGGGTCAAATGGTATTTCTGGTTCTAGATCCTTAAGAAATTGCCACACTGTCTTCCGCAATGGTTTAACTAATTTACAGTCCCACCAACAGTGTAAAAATATTCCTATTTCTCCACATCCTCTCCAGCATATTGTTTCCTGACTTTTTAATGATTGCCATTCTAACTGGTGTGAGTTGGTATCTCTTTGTGATTTTGATTTGCATGTCTCTAATGATCAGTAATGATGAGCTTTTTTTCATACGTTCCTTGGCCTCATAAATGTCTTCTTTTGAGAAGTGTCTGTTCATATCCTTTGCCCACTTTTTGATGGGGTTGTTTTTTTCTTGTACATTTGTTTATGTTCCTTGTAGATTCTGGATATTAGCCCTTGGTCATATGGAGAGATTGTAAAAATTTTCTCTCATTCTGTAGGAGGCCTGTTCACTCAGATGATAGTTTTTTGTTTTTTTTTTTTTCTGTGTAGAAGCTCTTTAGTTTAATTAGATCCCATTTGTCAATTCTGGCTTTTGTTGCCATTGCTTTTGGTATTTTATTCATGAAGTCTTTGCTGATGCCTATGTCCTGAATGGTATTGCCTAGGCTTTCTTCTAGGGTTTTCATAGTTTTAGGTCTTACATTTAAGTCTTTAATCCATCTTGAGTTAATTTTTGTATAAGGTGTGAGGAAGGGGTCCAGTTTCAGTTTTCTGCATACGACTAGCCAGTTTTCCCAACACCATTTATTAAATAGGGAATCCTTTCCCCATTGCTTGTTTTTGTCAGGTTTGTCAAAGATCAGATGGCTGTAGATGTGTGGCATTACTTCTGATACCTCTATTCTGTTCCATTGGTCTATATATCAGTTTTGGTACCAGTACCATGTTGTTTTGGTTACTGTAGGCTTGTAGTATAGTTTGAAGTCAGGTAGCATGATGCCTCCAGGTTTGTTCTTCTTGCCCAGGATTGTCTTGGTTATGCAGGCTCTTTTTTGGTTCCATATGAAATTTAAAGTAGTTTTTTTCCCCCAATTCTGTGAAGAAAATCAATGGTAGCTTGATAGGGAGATTATTGAATCTATAAATTACTTTGGGCAGTATGGCCATTTTATGATATTTATTCTTCCTATCCATAAGCATGGAATGTTTTTCCACTTGTTTGTGTCCTCTCTTATTTCCTTGAGCAGTGGTTTGTAGTTCTCCTTGAAGAGGTCCTTCACATCCCTTGTAAGTTGTATTCCTAGGTATTTTATTCTCTTAGTAGCAATTGTGAATGGAAGTCCACTCACGATTTGGCTCTCTGTTGGTATGTAGGAATGGCTGTGATTTTTGCACATCGATTTTGTATCCTGAGACTTTGCTAAAGTTGCTTATCAGCTTAAAGAGATTTTGAGGTGAGATGGTGGAGCTTTCTAAATATACAATCATGTCATCTGCAAATAGAGACAACTTGACTTCATCTTTTCCTATTTGAGTATCTATTATTTCTTTCTCTTGCCTGATTGCCTTGGCCAGAACTTCCAATACTATGTTGAATAAATGTCCATTCTTAAAACAAGAAAAGCTGGGAAAACTGAAAATCAATGACTATGTGAACCTATAAGAAAACTGAGGTCACAGGACCAAAAAAAAAAAAAATTCCCACAATCTAGAGAGACAGGTACATCCAGAGAGGTACAGAAACAGTAATATACTTAGAAATAGAAGCCCCGGGAAACATAAATTTAGAAGAACACATATAATTTTGGTGGATTCTAGGAGGCCAAGTATGGATCAATATAAAAGTAAAAAACTGCATAGAATTGAAGTTTGAAAGGGATCCCCATATTTCTGTGGACCTTACCATCAAGAATCCACCAGATTCTCATGATGAAGATCCAAGTAAGAGTTCCTCTGGGTCTTAGTAAAGAAACAGAAAGTCCTTTATAAGACATGGCAAGAGCCTTCTTCATAATAAAAACTTTCTCGCCACAGAAAAGTATTTTGTCAGAATATAATTTTGAAACCTTATCACGGCTAGGGGAAGGGAATTCCTCCCCAGTAGAGATCCCTCCAAAATCCTTTTACTCTCTAAAGGGAAAAAATACATAGTTAACAGGGGACGGTGTTTCAAGGAAATAGATTAGGAACACTGAACCCGAGAAAGAGATTAAGAGGCAGGGATAGAGAGGGGAGAAAATATATCAGTGAAGAAAAACTTGTGAAGGTCACAGCCACAAGACGCAAGCCCGCTAAAAATCTGAAACATCATCAAAAGATTATAAAATGCTCCTCCTGCCCTATACACTCACATTCCAGCAAAAACAAGATAATGTAACACTATAAGAGTGGAGTAGAGCTGACAAAAACTGCAAGAGCTATCAAAAAACTGCAAAAAAAAAAACTGCAAAAAAATAAAAATAAAATAAACTAGACTATCTCCAAATAGTATTTTCAAAAGCCCAAAGCCAAGAAGGGAGAAAAGTATAACATTAGCAGTATTAAATACCTCTATCTTGCTGGGCACGGTGGTTCACACCTGTAATCCCAGCACTTTGAGAGGCCGGGGTGGGTGGATCACCTGAGGTTGGGATTTTGAGGCTAGCCTGACCAACATGGAGAAACCTCGCCTTTACTAAAAATAGAAAAAATTAGCTGGGTGTGGTGACACATGCCTGTAATCCCTGCTACTCTGGAGGCTGAGGTAGAAGAATCGCTTGAACCTGGGAGGTGCAGGTTGCGGTGAGCTGAGCTCATGCTATTGTACTCTAGCCTGGACAACAGGAGTGAAACTCCATCTCAAAAAAAAAAAAAAAATCCTATATCACCAACAGCTATAGCAAGCATTAAAAACAGCCCAACTCCTAATAGAGTAACATATGATCTCACACTCAAGGTCTATTTACCTTACTTCCTATCTATATCCTGCTCTCCTCTTTCATTTCTAATTTTATTTGAGTGGAATTATTTACAATAACAGGATATAGAAATATCCTAAGGGTTCATTGACAGATGATTAAAGAAGTTGCTGTCTCTCTCTACATACACACACACACACACACATATATATACATATACACATACACACACACACATATATATATACATACATACACATAATGGAATATTATTTAGCCTTAAAAAAGAAGATTCTGATATTTGTGATAATATAAATGAACCCAGGATTATGCTAAATGTAACAAGCCAGACACATAAAAATTACTGTATAATCTAACTTATATATGAAATCTAAAAGACAGAGGAAAGACAAAAACTGAAATTTATGGAAACAGAGATTATATAGGTAGTTACCAGGATTGAAGAGGTGGAGGAAATATAGGCATAAAGGGTACAAAAATGCAGTTATTTGGATAAATAGGTCTAGAGATCTAATTTACATCACAAGGTCTATAATTAAGGATATTATATTATATATTGGAAACTTGCTAAAAGAGTTGATTTTAGGTACTCCTACCCTTACCCCAAAACAAAACAGGTAGCTATGTGAGATGATGGATATGTTAATTTACTTGATGCAGTAATCACTTCAGTATGTATACGCCAAAACATCATGCTATACTGTTTGGGAAAAAACACAAACTGTTTTTTCTCTGTTCTCATACCACATCAGCCTTCAACATGAAGGCTTCTAAGATCACATATTGGGGGGTGGTTTCTCTCATCATCAAGTGAGCAATCAATTCTGCAGCAGACGCCAGCTGGGTATCCTCCAATTCAATTCCGACACTATCTACCTAAAGATAGCATCAGATCCCACAGATTAAGTGCTGATCCAATACCGCCCCCAACTTCAGACAGTGGTCACAATTCTGAGCCTCTGAAACTTCTGACCCTCTAGCTTCACATTGGGGTTCCCATGACTCCATCTTTTGATTCAGTTAATTTGCTAGGGAGGCTCACAAAACTAAGGGAAACACTTGTGTGTTTACCGTTCAGTATAAAGGACATTACAAAAGAGAGAGACGAAGAGATGCATAAGGCGAGGTATGGGGAAAGGAACAGGGAGCTTCCATCCCACCCTGGGTGTGCCACTCTCCAGGAAACTTTTGTGTTCTACACCCCACTCTCAGTAATGGATAGATCATCCAGAGAGAAAATCAACAAACAAACATTGGAGTTAAACTACACGCTAGATCTAACTGACATTTACAAAACATTTCACCCATCTTTTCACCCTCAAATTAGCAGAAGGAAACATTTCACCCATCATTTCACCCTCAAATTAGCAGAAGGAAACAGCAAAGATCAGAGAAGGAATAAACATAATTGAAACAACAAAACATAAAAAAGATCAACAAAACAAAAATTTGGTTTTCTGAAAAGATAAAATCAGGAAACTTTTGGCTAGACTAAATAAAAAAGAGAGAGAGAAGACCTAAATAAATAACATTTGAAACAACAAAAAAACATGTAACAACTGAGGCGTCAGAAATACAATGAATCATTTCAGACTATTATGAACTTTACACCAACAAACTAGAAAACCTTGAAGAAATAAACAAATTTCTAGATACATAAAACCTACCAATACTGAGACGTAAAAATGTAAAACCTCAATAAACCAATAATGAGTAATGTGATTGAGGCTATAATAAATAGCTTCCAATTAAAGAAAAGCCCAGGACCTGACGGCTTCACTGCTGAATTCTAATAAACATTTAAAGAGCTAATACCAATTTTACTCAAACTCTTCAAAAAAATTAAAAAGCAGGAAATACCTCCAAACTCATTCTATGAGACAGCATTACCCTAATCCCAAAATTAGACAAGGGCACAACAATAAAGAAAAGTACAGGCCAACATCACCAATGAACGGAGATGCAAACATCCTCAACAAGATACTAGCAATCTGAATTCAAGAGCACATTAAAAAGACCATTCACCCTGATCAAACAGGATTCATCCTAGAGATGAAAGGATGATTCAACATAGGCAACTCAATTAATATGCTACATCACATTAACAAATTTCAAGAAAAAATATATAATTCTTTTAAAAGATGCCAAAAAATGCATTTGATGAAATTCAGCATCCCTTTATTGTAAAAATCCCCGTCAATCTTCATATAAAAGGAACTTACCTTAAAAATAACAAAATCTATATATGACAAATCCACAGCTAATATACTGATTAGGGAAAAAACTGAAGGCCATTTCTCTAAGCTCTGGAACAAGACAAACGTACCACATAAAAGACAAAGATTATCAGGATGGATTTAAATAAAGTGGAAAAAAAGAGACCTAAATACCTGTTGTGTAGAAAAAGAACAACTTTAAATACAAAGACTAAAGTAGTTTAAAAGTAAAGGAATGGAGAAATATATACCATGATAATACTAATCACAACAAAGCTGGAGTACCTATGTTAATTTTGAGACAAAGCAGATTTGACTAAAATAAAAATTATCAGGGATACAGAAAGACTAAAACGTAGTAACAAAAAGATCAATTCTCCAAAGGACATAACAATTCTTAGTATATATTGACCTAACTATAGTGCATCAATATATGTGACGCCAAAAAATTATCAGCACTCCTCTTTAGTTAATAGCTTGAACAGGTAGAAAGTCTGCAAGGACATAATTGACCTAAACAACACTATTAATCAACTTGATTTGTTTGATATGTATGGAATACTTCACCCAACAACAGCAGAATACATATTACCCTCAAGATCATGAAGAACATTCATCAGGGTAGACTATTCCGGGCCATAAAACACACCATAACAAATTTAAAAGAGTGAAAAGATACACAAAGTGTATTGTCTAACCACAGTGAAATAAACAAGATTTCAAAAACAGAATGATGGCCAGAAAATTTGTATATTTGGGAATTCAATAACGTGTCAAATTTACGCACAGATCTGAGAAGACTCCAGAAAACCTTTAAAAGTTCTGAATTAAATAAAATGTCAATTCAACTTATCAAATTTTGTGGGATTCAGCAAAAGCAGTGCTTTGAGGGAAATTTATAGCATTGATGTATATATTTTTTAAAAAATCTAAACTAAATAATCTAGAATTTTACTTTAGGAAACTGGAGAAAGAAGAGCAATTTAAGCCAAAAACAAGCAAAAATAATAATAATAAAATTAGAGTAAAAATTATAAAATCGGAAACACAAAAATTAGAGAAAAATCAACAAAATACAATTCTGGTTCTTAAAATGATCAGTAAAATTGGTGAGCCTCCACCTAGCCTAATCAAGAAATTTTTTAAATTCGCACCTTATTAATATAGCAAATGAAAGACAGATTATGATTACTGATTCCATGGTTGCTAAGGATAATCAGGGAATGCTGTGAACAATTCTCTGCCAACAAATTCAATAACTTAAATGAAATTGAGAAATTTATTGAAAGACACAAACTACCAATGCTCACCTAAGAAGAAGTAGGTAACCTGAATAGGTCCATATCTATTATTGAACTTTGAATCAATAATTAATAACATTTTTAAAAAGAAAACACTAGGCCCAGATGTTTTCTCTAGTGAATTCTACCAAACATTTAATAAAGAAATGATAACAATTCTCCATAATCTAGTCTAGAAAACAGAAGCTGAGGAAATGCTTTCTTACTCATTCTGTGAGGCCAGCACTACCCTAATACCAAAAAGAGATAAATTGTCATTACGAAGAAGAGGAACTACAGATCAAAATGTGCTATGACCATAGATGCAAAAATATGTAACAAAACATTAGCAAATCAAATCCAACAATACATACAAAGAATTATAGATCACAATCAAGTGGGATTTCTTTCAGGTATAAAAGGCTATATCTATTTTTAAAAATTAACCGATTCAATAATCTACCATGTCAATACGCTAAAGAAAATAAATGAATGTATCAGTTGATACAGAAAACAAATCACATCTCTTTTAGGATAAAAAAAGAAACTCTCAACAAATTAGAAACAGAAGATCTCCTCAACTTCATAAAGAATATTCACAAAAAAACTTTAGCCAATGCTATACTTAGTGGTGAGAAGGTAGGTGCTTTTCCCTTAAGATCAGGAACAAGGCAAGGACTCACTACTCCTACTTAACGTTGTACTGAAAGTCAAGAAAAAGAGAAATAAAAAATTACAGAAGAAGAAAGAAAAAAGCTTTTGTTTACAGATATAACTGTATATCTAGAAAATCCTAGATAATTGATAAAAATTCTCCTTGTACAAATCAGCAATTATAGCAAGTTGCAGGAAGGATATGAGTTAACACACAAAAGTTAATTGCTTTACAGTCTTGAATATGCGGAAAAAAATAATTGGAATTTGAAACTCAAAAACCAATTTGAAATTACAGTTGTACTAGCAAAATAAAAACACTATACACTCAAAAAATTTTAAAACATTTATAGACTCTAAAACCAAAAACTACAAACCGATGATAAAAGTTTTAAAATATCTAAATAAAACATCCATGTTCATAGAATGGAAAACTGAAGTTGTTCAGATTTTAGTTCTTCCTTCTTGATATATGGATCCAATGCAACCCCATTGAATCTATATATCCTATTATTCTATATATCCAATTATCCTATCTACCACACATAGAGATATCCAGTTATTCCAGTACCCTATGCATTGTCTGTACTCCTTTTTAACAGTCAGTTGAACATCTTCATGTGGGTCTATTTCTGGGCTCTTTTTATAGCTGTGTGTTTATTCTTTCACCAGCACCATTCTGTCTTGTTTACATAGCATTATAGTAAGTCTTAAAATCATGTAATGTGAGTCTTTCAACTTTGTTTGTTTTTTTTTTTTTTTTTTGTCAGTATGGCATTCCCTATTCTAGACTTTTTGCCTTTTGTAGAAACTTTAAAATCAGTTTGTTGATGTCTGCAAAATATCTTGCTGGTATTTTGTTGCCGTATGTGATAAAAGGAACCCTATGGATATGATTACATTAAAGATTCTGACTTAGGATGTTACACAGGATTATCCAGGTCAAATTAAGCAATCACAGTGTGTTGTGAAAGGGAAATGAGGGAAAGAATGAGAGAGTAAGATGTGACAACAGAGGCAGAGATTTCAATATGTCACACTACTGTTTTCAGGATGGAGGGAGTGTCCATGAGTCCAGAAATTGAAGTGACCTCTAGAAGCTGAAAAGAGAAGGAGACAAATTCTCCCTTACAACCTCCAGAAGTAATATAGCTCCCAAAACCCATTTTGGATGTCTGATCTCAAGAACTGTAAAATAATAAATTTGTGTTGTTTTAGGCCAGCAAACTTGTAGTAATTTGTTACAGCAGTGATAAGGAACTAATACCTGTATAAAATAATGGATCCTAATGCAGATCTTATACTGTAATAAATATTAAGTCAAAATGAATCACTGAATCATAAGCCTAAATAGAATACAGAATATTGTAAAACTTACAGAAGAAAACATAGGCGAACATCCAAGTGATCTTCGGTTTGATGCTTCATTTTTAGATACCATACCAAAAGCAAAATCCATCAAATAAAATTTATAAAATGACCTTTATTAAAAGTTTTAAAACAACTTCTTTTGGAAATAGGCTACTAAGAGAATCAAAAGACAAGTGTCATATGTTGAATAATGGCCCCCAAAGATGTCCACATTCTAGTCTCCAGATCCTATACGTCACTTTACATGCAAAAGGGATTTTGCAGATATGATTAAGGATTTTGAGATAGAGAGATTATCCTGAATTATCTGGGTTATCCCAAAGTAAACACAAGGGTTCTTATAAAAGGAGGCAGTAAAGTCAGAGAGAGAGACTGCAAAATACTGTGCTGCTGGCTTTGAAGACGGAGGATGGGGCCATGAGCCAAGAAATGCAGGCAGCCTCTAGAAGCTAAAAGAGGGAAGGAAAATAATTCTCTCTTAAAGCCTGTAAACAGAATATAGTGTCTGAGACTTCTGACCCCAGAGAAATGTTAGTGGATAAGTTTGTATTATTTAAGTCACTGACTTGTTACAGCAGCAATAGAAAACTGAAATAGCCAGCCACAGACTGGGAGGAAATATTTGCAAACATATGGCTGAAAAAGGATTTGCATCGAAAATACGTTGAGAACTTCTGAAACTCCACAAAAAGAAAACAAAAACAAATTTTCAAAAGTGGGCAAAAGATCTGAACAGATACCTTACCAAAGAAGACAATCATATAATTTTTAAAGCATTTTGGAAGAAGCTCAGCACATTAGTCATCAGGCAATTTCAAATTGTTTTATCATACAACCTGGAAACTGTGCTCCCGAGTAATTATCCAACTAATTGAAAAAATGTATGCCCAAAAAAAACCTACATGTAAGTGTCCATAGCAGCTTTATGTAAATAGCTAAAACTGGAAGCAAAAAAAGATACCCTTCAATAGGATAACAACAGTAGTATAAATGAAACAGATACAATCATACCAAAAACACCTGAACAAAATACCTTGAAATTACTTCTCAAAATTGACAAAAATCTTCAAAGACAAGGAAAATCTGAAAATGTCAATCTAGAGGAGCCAAGGGATACAAGACAACTAATTTTAATGTGGTATCCTTGACATGAATACGTGTGTATATATTGTATATGTATATATATTCACATATGTGTACATATATTGTATACGTGTATATATGTATATATATTCACATATGTGTACATAGATATACACACATGTATATCAGATAGTCAGCACTACATTTAACAGAAAAATAATGAGTTAAAGCCACTAATAAGTTATAGACAAAACAGTAAAATTTTAAAACAAAATAAGAGATGAAATATTTACCAAAAATACAAGAAATTAAAATGAAACCATTAAAATTATTCCACTGAAGTGTCTAGATACAAGAAAAAGTTATTTCCACATTATAGAGGGAATCAGAAAACATATGTGGAAATATATTTTAGTCACATGAAAATATGTAACATAATCCTACAAAAAATTTTTTGATCTAGGTAAATAAAGGGTGAGAGAGAAGAGGTTTATACATAAATTAAGTATGCCCGGCGCTGCACTGGAATTTCACCTTCAAAATAATTCAGTAAGATAGGTATTATATTACCACTACTGACGTGGGTAGTCAGGCTCTGAGTAACTAACTTGCACAAGGTCGTAAAATTTGAAAGTGTTAGAATAAGAATTCAAATCTTGAACTGAAAAATGCCAAGGTCTATGTTGTCTCACAGCATTGTGCTACAGAAGTTAAAGTTTTCTCATAGTCTCTTCATATTAAGCTATCCCAATGAATGAGAATTCATTTTATTTTATTTTTTTACTATGTTGGTGGAAAATGAAGAGCTTGTTGCTTTTGTGAACGCCTACTTTCCAATCTTTGTGGATGTATTCTGCAGTTAAAATCCTAACATTTTCTTGACCTTTTTTCACATTATAAAACTTTAAGAAATTATTCTAATAATTAAATGTGAATATTCTTTTGATCCATTACTTCATTGTCCTAGTACCTCTATTCTGGTAGGCATTCAAGAAGATTACTAAGACTTTTTTTATTCTCTTTATAGAACATCGTTTGTTGACATCTGGTATTAATACATAGTTTAGAAATCTTGACTTTTAATATTTAAAATAAAAAACAGCTGTATGTTCCTTTTTTCCCTAACATTTAATGTTGTTGAGTAGTCAGACTGGAATCTGGTTTTTGTTCTTTTGTGTTTAAAGTGGACTTATTCTTGTGGGATTCATCTATGCAGTTTGAATATTTTTTGAGATTCCACATAATGGTGCTTTTTTTTTAAATTTTAAGCTTTGTTTAAAATAACATGTACTCTATTTCAAAATTAAAAACTTTATTTAGATTTGGAAAATTTTTATTAAGTGTTTTTGCGTACTAGCTGCAGTGCAAAAAAAGTAACAGCAAGAGGAAGATAATAAAAATGAGAAAAATCAAAGACCAAAAGGTTTAGAACAAAAATAAGTGATAACTTATAAGTTCCAGTTCTGCCCCATTAGTTGTGTGTTTTAGAGAAAGCTGTGAAATTCCTCAAATTTATTTTCCATACCTATGAGGATTATATAATCCCTGCTCTATGAAATATGTGAATTAAATAGGAAACCAGATATGACTGTCTGGCATACTAACAGGTCTGAATGTCCAACCAGTAGTAAAAAGAAGAAATGATATTTTAAATATGACCTATGATGAAGAAAAAATTTTATATTGGGAAATTCAGTATCATTAGAAGATTGCTGAGAAATCTGTGAGAAAAATTACATTAACACATTGTTTAAAATCCAAGTTTTATTCTGCTGTTTAAGACCAGATCTCATTTTGTTCTCTGAGATAAGACCAGATCTCATTTTGTTCTCTGAGAGTTTATTTGGTGTATGACCATATTTTACCCTCACAATTCAATTATTATATAGGCATATTTTAACAGAATTTCTGCCTTTTTTAGGGAACAATGTTATTTTCTTTCCTGTGAAATAAAAATTCAAGTGTCCTTCAAGCCTCAAACATAGTGTAATGATTTGGGTTCCACTGTCATTCTCACTTGGCTATACCAGGAGGCAAAGCTGTTTTCATTCAAAACAACAGGAGTACAAATATACCAATCCCTGATATCTGGTACTGTCATTTTACATTGCTGCAGTCTGAATGCACTGTCATTTAATAGCACCAATTAAATTGATCTCTATTTTTTTATAATTCAAAAAAATTATATTAGCAGGGTTTGGATCCATGAAGAATTATAGTCTGTAATGACCAATGTTAACATACTTTACACTCCATCAAAATGGGAATAATACCTTAGGGTACAATTTATTTTTCCTTATCACAAAATTCTGCCATAGTTAGAATGGTCATATACATTAAAAAAATGAGTCCCTCGCAGAGGTAATGAAAGGAAACCCATTCAATCTTCGTTCTGATGTTTTATTCCGGCTTTTTTGACAGCTGAAGTTACCAAAGTGCAATCAAATGCCTTTAGCACGGTAATGAAAAATATAAGCATTAAGCAAATTTGTCCACATGATATAATTGACAGTGGTGCAAAGTGATTCAATTCAATAGTTTATAAAATATAAGAATCTGATTTAAATTAATTTGGAATGGCAAACATGAGAAGCATATGCCCCATGGCAAATGAAGGAAATGGATTCATGTGCTTTGTCTATATTCATTCCCATTTAAAAGAAATAAAAGCACAAAGCATGTTATGATTTTTAAAAAATGTTCTTAGTTCTTCTGCTCTGGTATTCTATAGAAGTATATAAAGGGTCCTGCTCTCTGAGAACTAACAACTCCATATCTAAGAAGGAGGAGGCCAAAAAAGAAATAAAATACAAAGACATAGAATATTGATTGACTGAACCACTAGATTTATATCAGCTTTTCCTGAACATTCTTTCATTATAATTCAACACAAATGCTTACTTGTACAAAAAGAAAAAGTTATTTTAATGCAAGTGTGTTTATTTTAAAAGTTTGGTGTTTTCCTTTGAATAGTGATTTTTAATATACTGATATCATAACTCAGAATGAAAATTTAAAAAACAATTTTTAAATGATACACAGAATAACTACAGTATGCTAAGAAAATTAACTTTTTAAGCTTAGTACTTTCAATGGGATGAAAACAACAGAAGTTTGTTTATACCATGGGATTTTAGGCACAATGAATATACATAGAATTTTATATATGTGCAGGATTATGTGCTGTGGATCATGATAACTAATTTCTCTGTCTGCCAAAAATTATACTCACTGTAAAATCAGCAGAAATTTCTCAACCAAAATTGATAAAACACTATAAATGATTTCTGCTCATTTCAACAAGATAAAAGAAAAAGGCATAAATATTGAACATGATGCTTGAAAATATTTTAAAAGTCAAATTAATACTTTATTTGCAACATAAAATAAAACAGCTGGTTATTTCACTGTTCACCATTGAGACAATAGCAAGTGGAGGATAAGGAAAATTTCAATGAATTCTTTTAGTAAACCTTCTGTCTGAGTGTAGCTATTACACAGCTTTTCTTTATTGGCATTTTATGTCAATGTCAAATATGTTTGAGGACTATTTAAGGTTTCATTATTACAGAGTTTCCCAATATTTCTTTGATTTAAAATCTTCTATCATTTGCAAGATTCATTTATATGTCAGTAAGATCCTAATTACTTTCATTATTTGACCTAGGGGTATAACAGATGGTTTTTGTTGTTTGTATTTATTCACTTGCTTTCCTGATGGTTTCTTTTAGAAATTATTTAACAAAAATTAAATATTTTAAATACTTGCTTATTATTACACCCACCAGAATTTTTAACATAGCTTTTTACTTCAACAGTTTATAAGTCATGAACAAAACACAAGGAAACATGAACTAATGTTTACTGAATAAAAATTTCTAAAAGCTAGAGATTTTATATGCATTGTAATTCATCACTGTAATATAGGACAGTTTTTATTTTATTCCTGATTCATAGATGACGAAACTCAGTATCAGAGAGGGAAAGAAACTTGCCCAGGATTGCATACAAGAAAAGGCAAGAACGAGGGCAACAGCCCAGATCTATCTAGCTTTAAAGATTACATGCTTAATGTAGGCAATACCTTAGTTGATGAAAGAGGAAAAGTCATATGATTTTTTATTTCAATAGGTACAAAAATATTTAATAAAAATTAATAGGTATTTTCCATTGTTTTAAGAAGAACTGTTAGGAAGACTAGAAATAGATTAAAATTTTCATAACCTGATAATGTAAATTCATCATAAGCCTACAACAAACATTATATCAAATGGTAATGAATTCTGTAAAATCAAGAACAAAATAAGAACCTCTATCAACATTTCTATTAAACTTTGTCCATAAAGTACCAGTCAGGGGATTAAGAAAATAAAAATACATAATAGACACAAAGATGGAAAAAGAATAAAGAGTTTCAAAGTAAAAAAAAGAACCTATAGACAAACTAAGAATGAATAAGGGAGTTCATTAAGTTTACTAGACATAAAATCAAGAATCAGATCATCCATCGGTGGCTATTCACAATAACAAAGACAAGGAATTAACCAAAATGCCTATCAATGATAGATTGGATAAAGAAAATGTGGTACATACACACCATGGAAGTCTACGCAGCCATAACAAAGAATGAAATCATGTCCTTTTCAAGGACATGAATGGAACTAGAGGTCATTATCCTTAACAAATTAACACAGAAACAGAAAGCAAATACTGCAGGTTCTCACTTGTAAGTGGGAGCTAAATGATGAGAACGCACAGACACACAGAGGGGAACAATACAAGCGGGGCCTATCAGAGGGTGGAGGGTAGAGGGTAGAAAGAGGGAGAGGATCAGGAAAAGTAACCAGTGGCTACTAGGCTGAATAGCTGGTTGATAACATAATCTGTATGACAAACCCCCATGACAAAAGTTTACCTATATAACAACCTTGCACACATACCACTGAACTTAAAAGTTAAAACAAAAACAAATCAGTGGCATCTGTATATACTAAACACAAAATATAATGCTCAAATATATCATTTACTATGACAATATAAATATACACATAAATTATCTAGGGAAAAATAGACTAAAAACATTCAACATTTTACACAGAAAATTATGGCACTGTACTGAAATACATCAAAGAAAATTGGATGTATTCATAAATAAATGGAGAAATAGATAAAAATCACAGATTTAAAAAGTTGATTTCATATACATGATAATTCTCTCCAAATTAATCAGTATCATTCCAATAAAAATCAAATCAGATTTTTATAGAATTGTTAAGCTAATTTTAAAATTTATATGGAAATGCAATCACTCAAGAATAACAAGAGAATTTTTGGCCTAGGAAATGTCAAACATTATTAAAAATCTAAAATAATTTGAGCATCTTGGCACTGGTGTAAAGATAGATAAAATGAACAGAATAGACCACAGGTCTGCAAACTGTAGCCTGGGGAGCAAAACATGTTTTTGTAAATAAATATTTTTTGGAACATAGCCATAGTCATTCATTTACATATTATCTATGGCTGCTTTCCCACCACAAAGGCAGTGTTGAATAGTTA
>NW_012120709.1:2992486-2992777 GCF_000951035.1 Colobus angolensis palliatus | reverse complement strand
TTGTAAATAAATATTTTTTGGAACATAGCCATAGTCATTCATTTACATATTATCTATGGCTGCTTTCCCACCACAAAGGCAGTGTTGAATAGTTATAAGAGAGACTGTAGAATGACAGAAATGTATAATAATTTCTTTCTTTATTATTATTACACTTTAAGTTCTAGGGTACATGTGCATAATGTGCAGGTTTGTTACATGTGTATACTTGTGCCATGTTGTGCTGTACCCATCAAGTCGTCAGCACCCATCAACTCATCATTTACATCAGGTATAACTCCCAGTGCAATC
>NW_012120709.1:2986986-2989876 GCF_000951035.1 Colobus angolensis palliatus | reverse complement strand
TGTTTTAACTTAAGCATTTTGCATACTCCTAGGTTAGAGAGCCCAGAAGCAGACCTATGTACTCATCAACATATGACAAGTGGAATAAATGTTATTGCAGGTAGGTGAGAGGAAACAGACTTTTCTCAGACCATTTTTAAAAGAAAATATTAAAAATTTGTTGTCTATGGACACATTAAACACAATTCTAAATGGATTAAAGACCTGTAATTTTTAATAGAAGAGTATCTTCATGAAGCCAGAATAGAAAAGAATTCCAAAGAAGACTTCAAATCACAAACCATAAAGGGAAAAATTTTGTTAATTTTGACTATATTAAAACTAGCAATCAGAAAGACTACAATGTGCCTTTGCACATGCTGTATTTGCAACCTGAAATTACCTTATCTCAGATATCTAAACGTCTAAACTCCTTATATTAGGTTCTCTCTGAAGCAAACTCCAGAAGGTAGAATTCAGAGCAAATGGTTTATTTGGGAAGTGATCCCAAGTAACACAAGTAAATTAGTTCCTTGAATAGGAAAGTGAACGAAATTAATAAAGTTGTGTAAATAAACAGGTTGCTGCTATTGAAAACTGGGGCTCAAGCCTCTTGGAGACCTCTGAGAGACGGTGTGGAACAAAGAAACTGGGGACATTATCCACTAATCTCAGCCGGCATTACTTGAAGGCTATTTCTGGGGATGTTACCACCACAACACTTCTGGTATAACCCATATATAGATCAAGCACACTCTTACAACAAGATAATGCTCACACTCAGAGACTCCCAGTTGCAATAAGAAGGTGCCAGATGTACATAAATGGTAATTGCTGAGGGGACATTGATGAGGCATGTTCAGTTGAGCCTCTGCACAAATATCAGCTCATCAGAGTAGATTTGCCTGACTATCCCATATAAAACAGCATCCCAGTTCTATAGGCACTATGCTCTTACTCTGCTTTGTATTTACACATCTCTTTGTTTATTTTTAGCCACTTCCACTAGAATACGAATTTCGTGGAAACAGATATTTTAGAAAGTGCTTTATCAGCTGGGTGTGGTGGCTCACGCCTGTAATCCCAGCACTTTGGGAGGCTGAGGCAGGCAGATCACAAGGTCAGGAGATCGAGACCATCCTAGCTAAGATGGTGAAACCCCATCTCTACTAAAAATACAAAAAATTAGCCGGGCACGGTGGCAGGTGCCTGTAGTCCCAGCTACTAGGGAGGCTGAAGGTGTGACCCTGGGAGGCGGAGCTTGCAGTGAGCAAAGATCATGCCACTGCACTCCAGCCTGGGCAACAGAGCAAGACTCCATCTCAAAACAACAAAGGCAGGCAGGCAGGCAGGCGGGCAGGCGGGCAGGCGGGCAGACAGGCAGGCAGGCAGGAGCTTTATCTCCCACATCTAGCATAATGTTTGAGACATAGTAGGTATTATGTGCTGAATGTTTATGTCCTCCCAAAATTCATATGTTAAAGCCCTAATCCTTAACAGATGGTATTTGGGGATGGGGGCTTTTGGGAAGTGATTAGGTTTAGATGAGGTCATGAAAGTGAGACTTCCATATCGATCTCTCTCTTCCTCTCTCTCTCCATGCACCAAGGAAAGGCCTTGGGAGAACATCATGAGGAAAAGCTCTCTCATTAGGAACCCACCCAGTCGGTGGTAATTTGTTATAGCAGCTGGAACTGACTAATAAAATAGGTGTTCAATTACTTTTTGTTAAGTGCAAAAATAAGATGCCACTTCATACCCATACAAAGAGCAAAAAGTAAAATCTGAATATATCCGTTATTGTGAGGAGGTTAGGTAAAGAAAATTATTATACATTGTGGTGGAAGTGCGAATTAACCCAAGAATTTTAAAGAACAATTTGGCAACATAAAGCATAATGGAAAGTACACTTACCCTAAGACCCAGTTACATTAATGATGTACCAAAATTCCCATTTCTGGCTTTAATTTGCAGCAATTTCTGCCCATGCGCAGAAGACATATAGAAGTATGTTAATCACAGAGAAATATTATAAGCCTTTATTTTAATCTTGAAAGTCCTTTTATAAATACCAAGCACTATATTTTCAGTTTCTTGAATTTACAAATTCTTCTTTCTCCTCCAACTAATGGAAATACTCTTGGCTCTTGAACAATATGGTTATGAACTGAAGGGTCAAATTATAGGAGAATTTTTTTCAACCAAACATGCATCGAAAATACTGTATTTGTGGGATGCGAAACTTTCACATATGAAGGGCTACTTTTCATATATGCAGGTTTCACAGGGCTGACTGAGGGACTTGAGTATAAGCAGATTTGGGTAAACTTAGGGGTCCTGGAACCAATCCCCCAAGTATTCTGAGGGGCTGATGTAGATATCATCACAAGAACAACAACTTAGATTTGTAAATTTTATTTCAGTTTGCAATGCACTATTCCACTGGATTCTCATAACAATTTAATGGCATTCTTGGTACGAAGGACAGACTGCTAGACACAACCTAGCCTATGTTATCAAGAAGCTTACTCTACAAGGGTTGAATAATCTAGGGAGGTACTAGGTACTAGTCTATTTTACAGGTAAATAAATGCAATCTCAGAAAGATGAATTGCACTGTCCAATGCTAGTGCCAGTAGATGGCAGAGTCAGAATTTAAATATAATTTCTTCCACTCCAAATTCATGCTTTTCTCGTTGTTGTAAATTAACTATATTTTAGTAACAGTAAAATAAGTCCTCAAATAATTTTTAAAAAATTAAAATAATGACAGAACTATTTAAAACTTGCTGGTGATTTCTATATAATTATGGCCAAGTGAGAATCAGAAATCTGTCTTTATAAAATATCAAAAGGCTTGGACATTCATGTAAAATAAAGAGACAGAAGCCCAAGTTTTCCACCCATGAAA
>NW_012120709.1:2985002-2986361 GCF_000951035.1 Colobus angolensis palliatus | reverse complement strand
TTATAAAATTGAAATGACAATACATAGTTTATCCATAAGCAAAGTTTGCTATTAGCATTGGATGAGCTACTATATGTGAATGCATTCTTAATTTATACAAATCTTTCAATATTCATTGAAGATGTTATTATAATAATATAGAAAGCTTACCTCATAGAACTTCTGGTACATTTTCAGTAAGCTAATGAGTATGAAATTCTATCATTCACTCATGAATGCATTCAATCAACCAATGTTATTGAGCACCTGAAGTATGTCGGGTCTTACGTTAGACACTGGATGTTTGTAAATCGGGACAGCATGGCTTCTTGGACCCAAAGTCTAGCATAAGTAAAGCAAGCAGATAATAACAAAAAACTTGCTAAATGGACTGGTTGCTCTAGAAACACTTAATGCAACTGCAAGATTTCACATAAGAGGTAATGACTGAGCTGAATCTTAAGGAAGAGGTTTAGGCAGGCCAAGAAATAGAGAAAGGTCAATTCACTTGCAGGAAACAACAAACATAAGAAGACATGTGGCAAGAGACGTGTGGTATCTTCTAATGAAACCACATAAAATTTAGTGGCACAAAAGGTATCTATAGAGAAGGAAAAAGAAATAAGCAGGAACAAGCTTGTAAATCATCTTGCATGTTACAAAAATAATTTAAAGCTTTACCTTGAAATGATAAATTGTTACTGAATAATTCTAGAGAAAGAAATGATAATTTGATGTGTGATTCCAGTAATGCCACTCTGTGCAGTAGAAAGAATCAGCTGTGCAGGAAGAAACCTGGAGTTTTAAAACCAGTTTAAAGACAACTGTAATAAGGCAAAACATAATGAACATCTAAACAAAAGTGTTGGTATTGAGAGTAAAGAAAATAAATAAAATTATAGAAAAATCAGGAAGAAGAATCAGTAGGAACTAATTGGATTGAGAAAAGAAAGAATCAAGGGTGACATAAAAACCAACCATAAAAAGATAAATGAGTGTGATTGAATCCATCTTGATAGAATGAACTATGGTTAATTCACTGATCATCTAAAACCTAAACTGAACTATACATACAATTATAATGACTGCATTTGGTTCCAGTGATAGCTACTACTTCCTTCTCATTGCAGGTTAGTTTACTCAGATTCATGAAAATTTTCCTGCCCAGGACCTATGAGACTCACAGTAGTTGTTCCTTCCACTGACCTTTTCTACCTCATTTCCTGATTGTTGTATTCTATTACTATGCAAGTCCCATGCTGGTTTACCTTAGAATGGTGACTTCCAAAGATTTACTTACTACTATTTTTACAATTTATATTACACATATCCAAATACAGTTTTAAAATAAATATTTTCTTCTCTGCAAAAAAAAGTTCT
>NW_012120709.1:2982796-2984762 GCF_000951035.1 Colobus angolensis palliatus | reverse complement strand
TTATTATGAGTAGTTTCTGACACAGAAGCACTTTACATAATCAACAGTACTAAATATATTTAAGGTAGTATTTTGGTTGCTATTTCAATCTAGTTTAATAATGTGGGTAAAATTACTAGCCCATAATTGCATGACAAGTGTACATTGAATAAATTCATTATTGAGTGAATGCTAATGTTGTAAAATAATTGGTCATTTTTATTCAGACAATTTAATATATGTCCAGTTGGCACCATGTAGACATAATTTTAAAATCCTAATGGCATTTATCACAGTTCCTGCTGATGAGTAAAAGATACCAACTCTGATTGTCTTAAGCAGTATTCACAGAATCAAAGGCAGGCTTAGCAAAGGAGAGGGAACTAAGTCAGCTCTGGGGTGAGCCAGCAGGGGGAGTATTCCATCACTCTAGGTAATTCCTATACTGTGCGCCATTATCCTTGCTTAGCACAACCACTGCCACTGGATACCACTGCTGTATCTCACACTGCCATTGCAGGCTATCCCAAGATTTTGTCCATTCTGTTCTCTTTGTATTCTTCACCCAAGGAGATAGGAGAGAGAGAAAGTTATCTGAGGAGAATGTGATTGGCTGATAAGTCACACACTCAAATCCTAACTGGCAGGATTTCTCCTCTCACGTTCTATGGCAGAAGGTGAGGCATTGCATCCCTTCAGAACTACATACAATAGAGAAGATTTTACAAATAGGGAAAAGGCAGTATTGTAGGATGCAAGGAGGTAGTACATAAGGAGGTAGTAGTTATAGGGTGCTGTGTATATACATGGGGCACAGGTGTGAGAGTTGAAAGACATTAACAGGACCATAAATCATCCCTGAAGCTTATTACTTTTATTATACCACTAGTCATAGTAGGGTATATTAAAGTGTATATCTGTCTCCTCAAGTGAGTTTCTTCAAATCAGGGAAGATGTATGGATACTTTGAAAAGTTATATTAATTAATACTGATATTAATTATCAATAAAATAACCTGTTTCTCCTGTGCTTGATGTACAATATGTGCCCCATTTTATATAAGAATTCACGGTTACTTCCAAGACAGCTGAATAGGAACAGCTCCGGTCTATAGCTCCCAGCGAGATCAATGCAAACGACAGGTGATTTCTGCATTTCCAACTAAGTTACCTGGTTCATCTCACTGGGATTGGTTGGACAGTGAGTGCAGTCCACGGAGGGCAAGCTGAAGCAGGGTGGGGTGACGCCTTATCCAGGAAGTGCAAGGGGTCGGGGGATTTCCCTTTCTTGGTGAAAGGAAGCTGTGAGTGACTGTACCTGGAGGAACGGTATGCTCCTGCCCAAATACTGGGCTTTTCTCACAGTCTTTGCAACCGGCAAACAAGGAGATTCCCTCCCATACCGGGCTCGGCACGTCCCACACCCACGGAGCATTGCTTACTGCTAGCACAGCACTCTGAGATTGACCTGGGACTCTGGAGCTTGGCAGGTGGAGGGGCATCTGCCATTGCTGAGGCTTGAGTAAGCGGTTCTATGCTCACAGTGTAAACAGATAAGCAGGGAAGCTCAAACTGGGTGGAGCCCACCACAGCTCAGCAAGGCATACTGCCTCTCTAGATTCCACCTCTGGGGGCAGGGCGTATCTGAATAAAAGTCAGCAGACAGCTTCTACAGACTTAAATGTCCCTGCCTGACAGATCTGAAGAGAGCAGTGGTTCTCCCAGCATGGCATTTGAGCTCCGATAATGGACTGCCTCCTCGAGTGGGTCTCTGACCCCCATGTAGACTGACTGGGAGACACCTCAAAGTAGGGGCTGACAGACACTTCATACAGGCGGGTGCCCCTCTGGGACAAACCTTCCAGAGGAAGGATCAGGAAGCAATATTTGCTGTTCTGCAGCCTCCACTGGTGATACCCAGGCAAACAGGGTGTGGACTGGACCTCAAGCAAACACCAACAGACCTGCAGCTGAGGGGCCTGTTAGAG
>NW_012120709.1:2981246-2982746 GCF_000951035.1 Colobus angolensis palliatus | reverse complement strand
GAAGCAATATTTGCTGTTCTGCAGCCTCCACTGGTGATACCCAGGCAAACAGGGTGTGGACTGGACCTCAAGCAAACACCAACAGACCTGCAGCTGAGGGGCCTGTTAGAGGGAAAACTAACAAACAGAAAGGAATAGCATCAATTTCAACAGAGAGGACATCCACACCAAAACCCTGTCTGTAGGTCACCAACATCAAAGACCAAAGGTAGATAAAACCACAAAGATGGGGAGAAACCAGAGCAGAAAGACTGAAAATTCCAAAAACCAGAATCCCTCTCCTCCTCCAAAGGAACGCAACTCCTCACCAGCAAGGGAAAAAAACTGGATGGCAAAAGAGTTTGATGAGCTGACAGAAGTAGGCTTCAGAAGATTGGTAATAACAAATTTCTCCGAAGTTAAAGAGCATGCTCTAACCCATCGCAAGGAAGCTAAAAACCTTGAAAAAATGTTAGACAAATGGCTAACTAGAGTAATCAGTATAGAGAAGAGCTTAAATGACCTGATGGAGCTGAAAACCATGGCACGAGAAATTTGTGAAGCATACACAAGCTTCAATAGCTGATTTGATCAAGAGAAAGAAGGGTATCAGTGATTAAAGATCAAATTAATAAAATAAAGCTAGAAGACAAGATTAGAGAAAAAAGAGTGAAAAGAAACAAACAAAGCCTCCAAGAAATATGGGACTATGTGAAAAGACCAAATATACATTTGATTGGTGTACCTGAAAATGACAGGGGAGAATGGAACCAAGTAGAAAACACTCTTCAGGATATCAACTAGGAGAACTTCCCCAACCTAGCAAGGCAGGCCAACATTCACATTCAGGAAATACAGAGAACACCGCAAAGATACTTCTCAAGAAGAGCAACCCCAAGACACATAATCTTCAGACTTACCAGAGTTGTAATGAAGGAAAAAAAGTAAAAGGCAGCCAGAGAGAAAGGTCGGGTTACCCAAAAAGGGAAGCCCATCAGACTAACAGCAGATCTCTCAGTAGAAACCCTACAAGCCAGAAGAGAGTGGGGACCAATATTCAACGTTCCTAAAGAAAATAATTTTTAAACCAGAGTTTCATATCCAGCCAAACTAAGCTTCATAAGTGAGGAGAAATAAAATCCTTTAAAGACAAGCAAATGCTGAGAGACTTTGTCACCACCAGGTCTGTCTTACAAGAGCCCCTGAAGAAAGCACTAAACATGGAAAGAAGCAACTGGTACCAGTCACTGCAAAAACATGCCAAATGGTAAAGACCATTGACACTATGAAGAAACTGCATCAATTAATGGGCAAAATAACCAGCTAGCATCATAATGACAGAATCAAATTCACACATAATAATATTAACCTTAAATGCAAATGGGCTAAATGACCCAATTAAAAGACACAGACTGCCAAACTGGATAAAGTGTCAAGACCCATCAGTGTGCTGTACTCCAGAGACCCATCTCACATATAGAGACACACATAGGCTCAAAATAAAGGGATGGAGGAAGATCT
>NW_012120709.1:2970243-2980552 GCF_000951035.1 Colobus angolensis palliatus | reverse complement strand
CATTGTGGAAGACATTGTGGCAATTCCTCAAGGATCTAGAACTAGAAATACCATTTGACCCAGCAATCCCATTACTGGGCATATACCCAAAGGATTATAAATCATTCTACAATAAAGACACATGCACACATATGTTTATTGTGGCACTATTCACAATAACAAAGACTTGGAACCAATCCAAATGTCCATCAATGATAGACTGGATTGAGATAATAAGGTACGTATACACCATGGAATACTATGCAGCCATAAAAAAGGATGAGTTTGTGTCCTTTGCAGGGATATGGATGAAGCTGAAAACCATTGTTCTCAGCAAACTACGACAAGATCAGAAAACCAAACACTACATGTTCTCACTCATAAATGGGAGATGAACAATGAGAATGCATGGACACAGGGAGGAGATCATCACACACTGGGGCCTGTGGGGGGTGGGGGACTATGGGAGGGATAACATTAGGAGAAATACCTAATGTAGGTGACGGGTTGATGGGTGCAGCAAACCACCAAGGCATGTGTATGCCTATGTAACAAAACTGCACATTCTGCACATGTAACCCAGAACTTAAAGTATACTTTAAAAAAAAAAATTCAGATATATATGATTTTAAGATGTTTTGGCATTTTCTATCCAATTATTTTTAAGATCCTACAATAACTCATCAAAAGAGGCTTAAGAAAATTGAATAATAATTTTATTTTATGAATTCCAAATAATTTATATCCCAAAATGTCTTTGCATCACAAACTTCCAGAAATTTCAATATATGAACCCCATATTGAAATTTTACCTGACAATCATTTGAGTCTTAACATCAGAAGCTGACATTTTCGTCGTTTATCTCTAATGAAACTTCACTGGGCTCCTTTTAAAATTTTGTTTAATTATACTTCGAGTTCTAGGGTACCTTTTATTGTTTGTTGTTGTTTTTAATTGAAATGCATCACCCTTACTTCTCAGTAACTCTCTTTATAAGTTGTCTGTTGTTTTATATTTGTGGTCTGTTTAAAAGGAAACAGTTAGATTCAAATCATATTTGAGAGATGAAAGTTCAGCCAAGAATTCAATTATGTAAATTAGAAAACAAATGCCAGTAAAAAGAAAACTAACCACTCCAGTGTTCCTTAACTCAGGTGGGTGCTGGGGGGAAGATGCAAATAAGGAGAGGAAAGGAGCTTTGCTCTGGCACTGAGAGGAAAATAAATATTTTTCCATTCAGTCTTATAGCAAGTAAGGACCATCATCTACAGTATCTTCCATCCTAAATGTATCTGCAGCCAATCATTTGAACCATTGAACTGCAAGTGTGCTTTATACTCTCAGGTGGTTGTGCTTCACAAAGGGCGCTGTCCTCTCATTTGTGTGGGTATAGATCTGTGCTACTGAACAAACAAAACAAGGCAGTAAGCAATCAATGTACCCTGGGGAGCGGGGAGGGTTTGAAATATGGACAACTGGATGCTTTGGCTTTGGTACACAGGCTGGAGGGTTTATTTCAATGAATGTGCACCTACAGGTTGTAAAAGATCCTTGGAAAATTAGTTCTGGAAGGAATCTTAGAGATACCTATTTCTTCTTTTGTTTTAGTATTGGCTTCTATGGATTCTATGAGCGTGTATAAAATGTGTCTCAGGGCTGCTTCAGGGAATGGAAACAAAGTCAGCTGGACTCAGGGGCCCTCATCGCCTTACCTCAGCCAATACAGCATTTCTTTTATCTGTTGATCACTTTTCCCACTTAATTTAAGAATGCATTTCTCTGCTAAGAAATTGCTTTTAAAATAGCCAGTCTAGTTCAAGTGAATATGTCATTTTACACTTAAAGGAAGAGGCCAGAAAGATTCAGTTAGTAGTCCAAGGTCACACAGCAGGTATTAATAGAGTTGAGACTAAAATCCTATGCCTCTTTCCTAACCTTTGTGTTTACCACCAGTTCACATTATTGATCTTTTATTCAGTTCACTAAATTCTAGACTTTCCATCCTTGATAGCCAGTCAAAGCACTCCCAGCAGACAAAATTTCAAAAAGAGATTTTGAACTCATTGACTTTAATCCAAAGAAAATAACAGAATAATTTATAAATGTATAATTATTAGCAATTTTCAAAGGCTGTATCGATATGTATGAAACTCTTTGGTTAAAATAAGCCCCCAATGGCTCTCAAGTTTGCCTCAGTGATACTCTAGGGAGAGCCCTATAAAGAATGGGATATTTCTAAGTATAAAGAAAGGGTAATTAAAAGAAAGGCAGTTGCTGACAGAGGAAAGAGCATACAAAGACAGGTAAGCTTATTAAGTATATTTATGTATTTATAAATGAGAAAATAAATTATATTCAGTAACTCAACAAGCTAAATATGTGTTCAGAGGACATGTACAGATGCTATGAAATACAGGACGTGATTCATATAAGATAAGCGACTATCTTACTGAGCTAACGCTGACATATAAGGAAATGCTTTTTTTTGCATTCAGATTAACAGCTGTGCTCTTGCTGTATAGGAAAATGTTTAAGTGAGCTTTTGGAGACGATGTTATTTCCTTAGTGTAACCGTAAGGGCTATAAGCCATTTGCCACCCTAGAGGACAGTTTATGCCTCTGTCCTCCCTAAATAACATGCATATTTTACTACTAGCTCCTGCCAGTCTGGTTCATCTCAATAAGCGATGAACTCAGTAACCATGCCACTCAGTTTTAGTCAATCAGTCTCTATTTTCATCCTTTCAGGTCACATTTGCTTTATTTAATGCAGCTGTGTTGAATCAGCTGCAATGCAAAACATTCAATGGAAGCCTTAAGCATGTGACTAGAGCTTCACATAAATATCTCTAACTTGAAGCTTTAATATAAAGCATTGTGCATATACACACATTCAATCAGTAAACAGGTTAGAAGCACTGCTCAAGTAGATAACAGTTGTCTGTGTGGTGAATTAACACTGCTCTTTATTCTGATTAAGGGCAATCCTAGAGAAATCATAGCATTTTATCACAGATTCTCCTTTTTTTTAGGTAAATGATTACAAGCAAAAAAACAGTCCTGACTAATAAATATAAAGAACATAACTTTAGGGTCCTTCCTTTTTTCCTCACTAGAACTATGCCAAATCCAGTAACTAATCATCTAAAATAACTGAGGAAATAAGCAGAAAAAAATCTAATGGCCTATAAGAACATTCCAGTAGTTTAATATATTGCAGTTGCTTAAATTATTAATACTTGTGTGTCCTGAGCCCATATACTGAAATTAAAAAGCACTGTCATGACATGGAGGGTTAAAAACAAAACCTAACATAGAAGATCCACATGAGACTTTTTTTGATCAAGCAGTTAGGATTATCCACCCTCTGATATCAAACTGGGGCATGACAGTAGCATAGCCAAAAAGCCAACTCTAACAGAGTGGAAGGTGGGTCCTGAGTACAGGACTAAGAGGAAACCAATTTAGTAGAAGCCAAGAAGAACAGCATCCAGAGATGGTGATAAAGTTGATATATGTCTAAAAGGCAGAGATAAGAGGGGACTTTGTGGTCTTTGCACTTTGTTATTGATCTGCTAGCTGGGCTATTTAATGTGTCTGGTAATAATACATTATTTCTCCAGCTTCAGACTTAAAATGTGATAGTAAAAATTAATAGAGTAAAGACTATTTTTCTCCTTTCTTGTGCATTTTTACTATACTACATTTGTCATGAGAATAGAATGTACACACATTAAATAGCTCTCTTATGAGCTATGATGATTAGTAGTTTGAGCATCAGCAAAAGGGTGTGGATAATCCTAACATTCAGTAGAGAGCCTTAGACTACTCTCTTGAATTCTAAGCACCCTTAACTCCATGAATTTGTGATGTGAACATAGGCTTTGGAGCCAGACAAAGTTAGGCAAGTTATTTAACCCCACTGAGCTCCTCATAAAATGGAAATAATGAGATAGAACTCATAGGGTCATTGGGTGGATTATAATGATGGAACGTTGCAGAGAAAGTCCTTAACAAGTACCTGACACAAAATAGTATTCATCAATATTCCTTAAAGGAGCAGATCATAGTGAATAAGTTTATGTAAATCAGTGTTCTAAACCCTGGCTTACATCAGAATCAACTATGGAACAATTTTACAAAAGAGATGCCAAACCCTATCTTAAGAGATATTTATTCAGTATGCACAGTACAGTCTTTTCTATTTAAGAACTCCATGGGTGACCCCTATGTCCAGCCAGCACTGATAGTCACTCTTATAAAAGTATTTTTCATAGTCAAAGAACTTGAAAAGTTGAAAATGAAAAGGACTTTAATAAAGAGTCAGCAACTCTTCCACCTTTTTGCCTATTGCCATCCACCATTGTTTACACCATATAGAAAAGGGTATGTATATATAGATAGATGCTGACTATGATTCTATAATGTATAAATAATTGTATAACACAAAGGGATATTTCTAAGAATAAGATAAATTATTTGAAAAATCTTCCAGGGAACTAAGCAAGTTCATCTCTACATGACTCTGAGCATTGTTAGCTCTGGTTGGAATGCCATCCAGGATGGAAAAAAACAGGAGCCTGAACTCAGACCATCTGGCCTGTGCTTCTGCCTTGGATTCAAGAGTTGTAAAATATGATAGGTGCAAATTATTCATGCATACCAAACACACACTGCCTCTCTCCTCCTGTATGACCCTCCCATTATGTTTCAGAATAGCATCTGGAGCCTGACCACGTTCATAACCATGATCCAGGTAAAGAGAAGCCAAAATTGAAAGGAATCCAACTGTGAATCAGTATTAAGCAATATGCTGCCAAGTTTCTTAGACTACAACAACAGAACTCATAAGAGCTTAGTTCAGGATAGTGGATCTGTACAGGAGAACTTGGAGCAGCTGAGATCAACCCTATGATTTAAACCTGAATCAAGAGATATTCAAACAGATTAGGGTAACACTTATATTTTTCTTCTGTGTATTATTTTACCAAATGAAATGAAGGAAACATTTCAATTTGTTAAATATTACTCTTTTTGGATGCTATTAGGAAAAACATTGGATGAAACCACTAACATAAACATGTCAAAACCAACCTGTCAGTGCCTTACTAATATTCTGTATTCAATTATTAATAAGAAAAATAGCAGCAATAATTATACAATGTTTAGTATGTGTCAGATGCTGTTTCAAATGTTATTTACAGATTGACTCAATATTACTGACCACCATATGGAGTAGGCAATTTTTTACACCCCTAGGTGGTATGTCACCTAAATTCTCCTTAAGGAAGGAGGACATTCCCCTGGCTCCTGGGAGTGCTGCTGGAAGTTGGCCTTCAGCTTTCAGATGGATGTGTCAGGCAGCCCTCATCAAATGATTAATCATCACGTGGGTGTCAAGTCTGACCCTCTTGTCCCAAGTTAGGAAAACTGCAAGGCTATCCCAGTTTTAGATCTCTTCATGGGGTTCTCTGAAGACTTCCTCAGAATTCCATCATAGCTCAACTTCTCCTTCTGCCCTATCCTGCTTCCCACCCTTTCTACCCACATTCTGAAGAGGACTCCATAATAAATGTCCTGCACCCTAATCTCTGTTTCAGAGTCTGCTTCCAATGGAATGCAATCTACAACAAGCCACTTAGGCAATTTGATCATCTCGAAAATCTCTCAGAAACAAGTGTCATACTCCAATACATCAGTAACACATTCTAACTCAGCGTTTCTCATCTCTCTACTTCTCACTCCATTTTAAGCATATCACTTCATCTTCTACTACCTCTGTGTTTATTGGTCTCACATTGAGAAGTCTTAATATCTGACTGGTTACTTAGTTATCATCCAACAAGGTTTTTCTCTATAAGTAGACTACTTCTTAGAGAGTCTGAATTCCCTATTTCTAGCCTGTAAGTAATTGCTGATGCCTAGAATTCATATTTCTCAGTCTAGTATATCCTGGCCAGGTTAACAAGAACACAAACAAGACAACTGAGAGTTTATGCCTAAGAAACTATCCCTAGCTATTTAGTGCAAAGAAAAGACTTTAGAGGTAACAGGCATTGAGATTTTCATGAGTTCCCTATTTTTTTTTAATTTTGAGATTGTAATGTGATTTTTGTTGTTTTCCACCCATCTTCCAAATCCAAATAATAATAAAGTCTAAAATTCTGCATAATCTCTTCCATTGACTTTTGTTTTTCCACCTAGTTCCCTGAATCTTCTTTGGTTGAAACTACTTCTCACTCATTTGTCAGTCATATGTTAGTGGTTGGGCCACCATGTTATTATATTATCCCCTCTCCCTGGCTACAGTGATGACAAAGGGGTGATTTCTGGGAAGCCAATAAGATTCCTCTTCAGCATTCTCCTAGCTGGAACTGAGAAAGAACATTGTTGCAGCTTTAACATCGAGCCATCAGCCAACAAATTCCTCAACTTGTGGAGCTTACTGGTTTGTTACGTGAGAGACTAGAACCCAAGGAAACAAGAGAAAGTTTCAAAGATGATGACTACCCTAATTCCAGTTGTTTTTATGGTCCAACTCTGGCTCTCTTTTTCAAAGTTTATTTATTCAACTTTGCTTTCATTAACACTCCCATTACCTGTAGGATTAATTCCAAGCTCCTTACTATGATATATACAAAGTCTTTCACAACATTAATCTCACCTACTACAATCTAACTTCATCTTTACAAACTACATGTGCTCTATCCTTCCCTCCACCATACTCAGTGTTATAGTGATATTATAAAGTGCCTGAACGGTGACTCAGGACATAGCACACACTGTGCCTTTTTGGAAAAACACTCCCCAATTCCTCCTGTCAAGGTTAGTCATTTAGTCATTAATTCTTCATGTCCTAATGACCCTATCATCATTCATTTGGAGGTCTGTGTCCACTACTATTTGAAGAGTCATAGAAAGTGTGAAGATAATGTTAAATCTGAATGGAAGAAAAATCACAAGGAAAAGATGTCTTGTATATATTATCTCACAGGCCCTAAGGATGAGCAAAAGATACATAGAGTTTTTTCAATTTGTGCAAAGGCACCAATAATAGAAAAATGCTTAAACTAACACTAAAAATAACACCTACAATAGTTCCAATGTTTTGTCATGCCAAAGAGCTGCTTCATATCTACTGTGACAAGTTTTTATCAAGCCAGTCACCTGGGACAACTGCTTATTGATATCATGCTTTCTCCCAAATGTTTATTTTGTTTTGTTTTCTTATGTTTACTTTACACTTATTTTGTATTACTTTATTTGGTCTCCTAAGGTGAAAGCTTAGGTTAGTGAGTTTAGATTTCTTTTTCTAACATGCATTTAAAGCTGTAACTTTTTCTGTAAGAACTTGATCTCTCAACATTCCACAAAATTTAAGTTGTATTTTCTTTTACATTTATTTTTAAATTTCATGTGAGACATATTATTTGACTCAGGTGTTTAGAAGTGTTCTGTTTAACCTCCAAGGATTTGTGAATTCTTCAAGTCTCTTCTGTTTTGGTTTCTAGTGTAACTTTAATGTGGACTGAGATTATTTCCATTTTTAAAAATTTACTAAGGTGTATTTATAGCCTAGAATGTGCACTATCTTTGTGAATGTCCTACACAAGCTTCAGAAGTATGTGTATTCTACTGTTGTTGAGTGGAGTATTTTACAGATGCCAATTGAAGCAAGTTGACTGGTAATAATAATGCTGTAGGTGTCTACACACTTCCTGACTTTCTGCCTGCCTGATCTATCAATCACTGACAATGGGATGTTGAAATCTTCAACTATACTAGTGGATTTGTCTATTTCTTCTTTTAGTGTACAGTTTTTGCTCCCACATATTTTGATGATGCATTGTTATGTGCAAATGGTTAGGATTATTATGTCTTCTTGTAAAATTGACCCCTTATTATTATAATGCCTCTCTCTTTCCCTGATAATCTTTCTTTTTCTGAAATAGGCTTTGTCTGAAATTTATATAGCTACTCCAACTTTCTTTTGATTAGTATTAGCACAATATAGCTTTCTCCATCTCTTCTTTTTTAACCATCTGAATCATTATATCTTAAGTAGGTTTCTTTTAAATAATGTGTATTTGGTCTTTTCTTATATCCATGTCTAAAATCTGCCTTTAGACCATCCATACTGAAAGCAATTGTTGATATATTTGAATTAATATTTGTCATGTTTGTAAAATAACTATTTTCTACTGGTTACATTTGTTCTTTATTTTTCCTCTCTTATCCAATTTAATTTGGTTTAATTGAACATTTAGTTGAACGTTCAATTAGTATGTGTGTATGAATTAGAATTCTTTTTGAACATTTCTGAATAATTTCCATACAGTTTACAATATGAATTTTTAACTCATCAAATTCACCTTCAACTAACATTATACCACTTCACTTGTAGCATAGATCCTCTCTCCCATCCCTTGTGACATTGCTGCCATTCATTTCACTTACTTACATGTTTATCACACAGTACAACATTACTATGATTACTTTCAAGAGTTTTCTTTAGAGCAGTTAAGTGAAATTTTTTTTTGCCATTATTTATTCTTTCTCTGTCACACTTCCTTCTTCTAGATCCATATTCTTCTTCTTCTCCATGAATAACTTGTTTTAACCTATCTTTCAGGGTATGTCTGCTAGGGATGAATTCCTTCAGATTTTGTTTGTCAAGGAAAATCTTTATTTCACTTCCATTTTGGAGGATAATTTCAGGAGATACAGAATTTTAGGTTGGTGGATTTTTTCTTTCAACACTTTAAATATTTCACTCTACTGTATTCTTCTTTGTGATTTCTTACTTTTGTGTTTCATAGATAAGGTTCACCACCAACATTATGACATCGTCAAGATTTTCTCCTTTTAACTTGATTTTCTGTAGTTTGAATATGGTATGTCCAGGTATGACTCTCTTTGGTATTTATCCTGTTTGGTGCTCTCTGAACTTCTAGAATCTTTAGTTTGGTATCTATTAGTCATTTTGGAAAGTTCTCAGGCATTATAACTCCAAATATTTTTTGTGCTTCATCTTCTCTTTTTCCTCCTTCTGATATTTCAATTATGATCATGCTGTATCTTTTGATATTGCCCCCATTGTTCTTGATATTCTGCTCTGTTTTATTCATTCTATCTCTCTTGGTTTCACAGTTAGGGGTATTTCTATTTGCCCTGTCTTCAAGTTACTGATTCTTTCCTTAACCATTTTTCAGACTATTGATCAACCAACCAAAGGCGTTCTTCATTTTGTTTACACTATTTTTGGTTTGAAGTGCTTCCTTTTGATTCTTTCTAGAGTTTCCCTCACTCTGTTTTCACTACCAATCTCTTCCTGCATGCCGTCTGCTTTTTCTATTAGAACCCTTAACATATTAAATACATCATTATTTTAAATTGCCTGTCTCCCAGCATCTGTGTCATATCTATATCTGGTTCTGATGATGGCTTTGTCTCTTAAGGCTGTGTTTTTAATTGTCTTTTGGAGTGCATTAAATTTTTTTGCCGTTGTTGAAAACCATACATGTCGGAATGAGTAATAGGAGCTGAAGTAAAGTGATCTTTCACATGAGGGATTATTTTAACCTGGGTAGAAGTTGGGCTGTGTTTAATGTTTGCTATAGCTGTAAGTGCCAGAGGCTTCAAATTCCTCTAGTGCCTTTGTTTTGTCTCTTCGCTTGACTTCAGGCTTCCTTAAGTCATTCTCTTGCGGGAAAGCCTGTATGTCTCACCTTTTTCAGATGTTATCCACTGTTGTAGTATACTGTTGTTGGTATGTAGTAGCAATCTTATACCCTTATATCAGTATTTTTGTGAACCTGTGCCTTGGAAGTTTGACCTTAACAATGTTTCTCCAGTAGGGTAGATTTTCCCCTTGCCTCCTACTTCTATCTCTGACTACAATGTTTCTAGGGTTTTTTGTTTGTGTGTTTGTTTGTTTTAATTTCTAACTCCTTTTAACTACATTTCTTTCTTCCTGCCTCAGGTAAAAAAGGAAAGCTAGAAGTTCCTGGAATGTAAGGAAATTCCTCCCTAAACTGGGATAAATCTCTAGCAAAATCATTTTCCCTGGAGAGTGGGCATTATTTATGGAGAAGTCTTTAGACATATTTTATAAAGATAATAGTTGTCCCTCAGTATCCATGAATTCTGCATTCATGGATTCAACCAATCATGGATAGAATAGATTTGGAAAAAAATAAGGATAATTATCTGTAGTAAACATGTACAGACTTTTTTACTTGTCATTATTCCTTAAACGATACAGTATAACAACTGTTTACATAGCATTTATATTGTATTAGGTATTATATATAATCCAGAGGTTAAAGT
>NW_012120709.1:2950769-2965059 GCF_000951035.1 Colobus angolensis palliatus | reverse complement strand
ATCTTATTTATTTATAATAAAATATCACCATCTGATTATATAAATTTCAAAATGCAGGTAAAAATCCTATAGGGTCTTGCATTTAACAATTATTTCCTGAACACCTTCTGCATTCTTTCCTACAGACCCTGTGCTAAGAACTACTGCTATAAAAATAAATAAAGGTCTCTCATGCTGAATAATTTACACTGTAAACTTGAGATATGTAAAAATATTACACTACTGTAAGTACTATAATAAGAGCTTGTAATATAAACTGTTCATTAACTAGTTCAACTGATATCTTTTTTGCAACTACTATTTATCACACATTGTTCTAGACACTGAGAATTCCTTATTGAATAAGTAGTAATTATATATATAGGAAAACATATAGGAAAATGGCACAAGAAATGGGGATAGAGAGTGCTAAAGATAAGAGTGAAAAATTAAATAGAGTGATAGTGGAAGGCTATGTTGATAACTTTTGTAACATCTGAGCAAAGATCCAAAAGACATAAGAAAGTGGTACTTACAGCTATCTTGGAGAACATATGACAGGAAGAGGAAACAGTAAATGCAAAAGCCCAAGAGAGGAAGCTTCTCTGTCATGTTTCAGGAAAACATAGACCCATTCAGCTAGAATGCAGTGAGCAAAAGGGAGAGAAAAAGAATGAAATTCAGAGAGGAAATAGGAAAGACGGAATATATAAATCATGAAGGTCATCTAAGGAATGGATTGTACTTTAAGTGAGATTTAAAGCCATTGGGATATTTCGATGTGATATACTTCATGTTTTTAAAATGGCTGCTTAGACTGATATAATAAGAATGAAATACCCAAGAGAATACATATTCTTCCGAAGTGCACATGGAACATTCTCCAGGGCAGACAATGTATTAGGCCACAAAACAAGTCTTAAAACATTTAAGAAGATTGAAATCTATTGAGTACCTTTTCTGACCACAATGGAACGAAACAGACATTAACAATAGGAAAAATGTTGAAAAACTCACAAACATGTGGAAACTAAATAATGCTCCTGAACAACCATGGGCTCTTGATACAAACAAAAATGGAAACGAAACATACTAAAGCTTATGGGATGCAGCAAAAGA
Organism: Colobus angolensis palliatus; assembly: GCF_000951035.1. Taxonomy (NCBI): domain Eukaryota; kingdom Metazoa; phylum Chordata; class Mammalia; order Primates; family Cercopithecidae; genus Colobus; species Colobus angolensis. The sequence goes on along the minus strand of NW_012120709.1, from coordinate 2,963,961 downwards.
AATCCAAAAAGGGATATTTGTAGCAATACATTCACCTACATTAAAATAAAAAAATACCTGAAAAATAACTATATTACACCTCAACGAACAAAGTAAGCCCGAACTTAGCAGAAGAAATGCAATAACAAAGACAGAACAGAAATAAACAAAATAGAACTAGGAAATATAGAAATATAGACAATATCAACAAAAACTGGTTTTTTGAAAAGACAAAACCAACAAATCTTTAGCTACACTAACAAAAAAGAGAGAGGACACAAATAAGTAAAATTTGAAATAAAAGAGAAAACATTACAACTGATATTACAGAAAAACAAAGTATAATAAGAAACTATTATGAACAACTATGCATCACCAAATTGGATAACCTAAAATAAATGGATGAATTCCTAGAAAATGCAACCTACCACTGAATCAGGAAGAAATAGAAAATCTGAACAGACAAATAATAAGGAAGGAGATTACATCAGTAATCAAAGTCTCCCTTCAAAGAAAAGCTCAGGACCGGATGACTTTACTGCTGAAATCTACCAAACGTTTAATTCAAACTAATACCAATCCTTCTTAAACTCTTCCAAATATTGGAGAGAAAGGAATACTTCCAAACTCATTTTACAAAGCCAACATTACTTGAATACAAAAGCCAGACAAAGACACTACAAGAAAAGAATACTGAAAGCCAATATATCTAACGAACACAGATGTAAAAGACCTCAACAAAATCCTAGCAGACCAAATTCAACAGCACATTAAATGATAACTCACTGGGCCAGGTACAGAGGCTCAGGACTGTAATCCAAGCACTTTGGGAGGCCGATGCAGGCAGACCACGAGGTCAGGAGATTGAGACCATCCTGGCTAACACGGTGAAACCTCATCTCTACTAAAAATTCAAAAAATTAGCTGGGCATGGTGGCACGCACCTGTAGTCCCTGCTACACAGGAGGCTGAGGCAGGAGAACTGCCTGAACCAGGAAGCAGAGGTTGCAGTGAGCCGATATCACACCACTGCACTCCTGGGCGACACGGTGAAACCTCATCTCTACTAAAAATTCAAAAAATTAGCTGGGCATGGTGGCACGCACCTGTAGTCCCTCCTACACAGGAGGCTGAGGCAGGAGAACTGCCTGAACCAGGAAGCAGAGGTTGCAGTGAGCCGATATCACACCACTGCACTCCTGGGCGACAGAGCAGGACTCCATCTCAAAAAAAAAAAAAGATCATTTACTATAATCAAGTGGGATTTACTCCAGGGATGCACAGATGGTTCAACATATGCAAATCAATAAATGTGATACACTGTAGTAACAAAATGAAGGACTAAAACTATATGATCATCTCAACAGATGGAAAAAAAGTATTTGACAAAATTCAAAATGCATTCATGATCAAAACTCTTTTAAAAAAGGTAGAGAAGGAATTTACTCTAATGTAATACTCTATAAGACAAGTCCACAACTAATATTCTCAATGTTGAAAAGTTGAAAACTTTTTCTCTAATATCAGAAGTAAGAGAAAGATTCCCACTCACCACTTCCACTCAATATAGTACCGGAGGTCCTAGAGAAAACAACTAGGAAAAAAAAGAAAGAAAAACAAGAAATGAAAAACATCCAAATTGGAAAAAAAGAAGTGAAACTGTCTGTTGGTAATGACCTGCTTTTATATATAGAAGACCCTAAGGACTCCACCAAAAACCTGTTAAAACAGAAAACCAAATTCAGTAAATTTGCAGGTTATAAAATAAACATACGAAAATCAGTAGCACTTTTTATACACTAACAACAAATTATCTGAAAAATAAATTTAAAACAATTTAATTTACAATAGCATCACAAATGAAATATTTAGGACTAAATTTAATGAAGTGAAAGATATATACACTGAAAACTATAAAATATTGATAAAATAAATTGAAGAAGACATAAATAAATAGAAAGCTATTCCATGTTCACAGATTGAAAGAATTGAAGTTGGTTAAGTGTTCATACTATCCCAAAGGATCCACAAATATGATTCGATTTCTATCAAAACTTTAGTGTGAATTTTTACAGAAATTTAAAAAAAATCCTAAATTTGTAATGAACCAGAAGAGACCCCAAATAACCCAACCAATTTTGAGCAAAAAGGACAAAGCTGCAGGCATCCCACTCCCTGATTTCAAAATATAGTATAAAGCTATTTTAAGCAAAATGGTATGGTATTAGTGTATTAGTCTGTTCTCATACTGCTATAAGTATCTGAGACTGGGTAAGTTGTAAAGAAAAGAGGTTTAATTGGCTCACGGCTCTGCAGGCTGTATAGGAAGCATGGCAGCGTCTGCTTCTGGGGAGCCCTCAGGAAATCTACAGTCATAGCCTAAGGCAAAGGGAAGCTGGCACGTTTTAAATGGTCAGAGCAGGAGCAAGAGCGACAGAAGGTAGGTGCTACACACTTTTAAACAACCATATCTCATGAGAACTCACTATCATGAGAACAATAGCTAGAAGGATGACGCTAAACCACTCATGAGAAACCAGCCCCCAAAATCCAATCACCTCCCACCAGGCCCACCTCTGACATAAGGGACTACAATTTGACATGAGATTTTGGCAGGGACACAGATCCAAATAATATCAATTACCATGAAAACAGACACATCAATCAACAGTTTACCAAAGTCTCTTTAATAAATGATGTTGGGAAAGCTGGATATCCACATGCAAATAAAATACAATTAGACACATATCACATTATATACAAAACTTAACTAAAAATTTGACAAAAGACTAATATGTATAAACTAAATCTATAAAGCTACTAGAAGAAAATATAGGGGAAAATCTCCATGACATTGGTCTGGGCAATGTTTTTTGGATTTGACCCCACAAGCACAGGCAACATAAGCAAATATGGACAAATGGGATTGCATCACATCAAAAAGCCTCTGCACAGCAAAAGAAACAACAGAGTGAAGAGACAGCCCATGTATTGAGAGAACATATTTGTAAACCATACATCTAATAGGGGGATAATTTCCAAAATACGTAAGAAATGCAAACAACCCAAATTAAAACTACAATGAAATATCACCTCATTCCACTTAGAATGGCTACTATCAAAAATATGAATGATAACAAGTATTGGCAGAGATGTGGAGAAAGGGGAATCCTTGTACACTGCTGGTGGGAATGTAAATTGCTACAGCCATTTTGGAACATAGTATGGAGCTTCTTCAAAAAACAAAAGTAGAATTACCATATGATTCTGTAATCCCACCTCTGGGTATATATTTAAATAAACTGAAGTTAGTATGTTCATATCTTCACTCCCATCTTTATTTCAGAATTTTATTCACAATAGCAAAGATACGGAAACAATGTGAGTATTTACCAATGAAAAAAACAGATAAAGAGAATGTGGTATATAAACAGAGTGGAATATTATACGGCCCTAAAAAGAAGGAAATCCTGTTATTTGTGACAACCTGGATGGAACTGAAGGAGATTTTGCTATGCAAAATAAATCAGACAAAGAAAGACAAATAAATGCTCTGTGATCTCACACGTAGAATCTAAAAAGTCAATCTCATAAAAGCAGAGAGTAGAAAGGTGGGTTGAGGAGGAGTTGGGAAAAGGGAAGGTGTTGATCAAAGTGCACAAAGTCTCAGACTGAAGGAATAAATTTTAGTGATCTATTGCACTATTGCACTGCATGGTGACTAGAGTTGATAATCAGGTATTGTATATTTCAAAATTACTCAAAGAAGAGATTGTTAAATATTCTCACAGCAAAAAAATGATAAGTTGGTGAGGTGATAGATATATTAGCTTGATTGAGTCTTTCTACCATATTCACAGAACGAAGCATCACATTGTACTCCATAAATATATGCAATTATTTGTCAATTTAAAAGTTTTAAAACGAAAATAAATAAAATAAAATTTGAAACTGTAAAAAAATAAAATAAAATATGGGAAAGGCTATAAGTAGAAAAGATCTTTAGGACAGGGATACTCAAAATACTCATTCACAAGTAAGATATTTATGTCAAAATGTAAACCAAAGCGCCACTTCCTGTGCCAAGAAAGTCTTACAACAACAATAACAACAACAACAACAAACTCAACTGTATGTGTTTGAGTTCATCTACATTATGGTATAAGCTATTCCTCTCCTTGTGGACCATGAGGGCTTTGATGGGCCATAATTTGTGAAGCACCGCTTTACAATATGACTGTAATGAGCCGAGTAAAAGAAGATGGCATCTTAAATCCTGGTTGTGGTGTGGGTCAAGGAAAATGGCTCATTTCTATGTAGATAGATACAGGTATATATATGCCCACATCCTCCCAGGATTTGATGATGGATTAAATGTGAGATATAAGATAGCAATAACTACAACAAAATCAACAGCAACACCAGTTTCTGAGCCTGAGATACTGAAGTTGCATTTACTGAAATGAGGAATATTGGAGATGAGACAGATTTGGGGAAAAGATTAGAATTTTACTTTTAAGCATATTAACTGTGAAAGTCCAGAGATACCAAGTAGGCAGTTAGATCCTGGAGTTCAGCAGGGCCTGAACTAAGTATATACTACTTGGGTATATACCATCATTAAATACAGGAAATTTAAAGCCTTAGAAATGGATGATATCACCAAGTGAATGAATGATCTTTATACATACCAGAGAAGTGATCCAAGGACTAATATCTGGGACCACTTGATAATTTAGTAGTCTAGAACAGGAGTTGGCAAACTATGGCTAGTGGGCCCAATCTCGTCTGCTGTCTGTTTTTGTGTAGCCCACAAGCTAAGAATGTTGTTTTTACATACATCAAGTGTTGTGAAGAGAAAGAAAACGAAAGAATATGCAACAACAACCATAGGTAGTCCAAAAAACCTAAACTATTTTACTAAGTAACCATCTACAGAAATAGTATACTGACTACTGGTCTAGAAAATATGATAGGTGTGATCAATAAAATAAAAACCAGGGGAGTGTGGCATCCTGGAATTCAAGTGAAGCCAGCATTTCATACAGAAGGGAATAATATTTTTGCCAAATTGGGATGATAGATCAAGAATGATGAAAACATGGAACTGACTACTAGATTTAGCAATATGGAGGATACTGGTGGCCTTGACAAAAGAGTAGTGTTCAACAAGCTATGTGAAGAAAGGCGTGACTGGGAAAAGAGAAATTGAAAACAGAAATAGAGACTACCCTTCCAAAGAGATTTTCTGTAAAGAGGATCAGAGAAAAGAGGCAGTGCATGGCGAGGTGAATGGGTTAAAAGGGGTTAAATGGTTAAGGTAGGAATAATGACAATTTGTTTTTATGCCTATAAGAAAGACACAAAATGAATGGACGTTTTCATGATGCGATGTTGGGAGGGAACTGTTACTGCAGAGATTCTCTTAAGTAGGTGAGAGCCAATAGGATCTAGTGACAAGTACACACTTAGACTGGGGCATGGGGGCAGTCCCTCTACAGTAACATGAAGAAAGGGGGAGAAAAATCTGGAGGCAAAGATACTGCCAGGTAGGAAAATGCTGTGACAGGAGCTTGTGAAAATACATTCCGATAACTTCTGTTTTTAGCAAGTGGAAGAAGGATCATTAACTGAGAATGAGGATGAAAGAAGATATGTTGGAATTTTTAATAAAGAACTGAGAAAAATACTTGTTCCCAAGGGTAGGAAAGAGAATTTGGTATCTTTGCCACCCAGCACTAAATGTCAATTTAAAGGAACTGGTCATGAATTGAAAGTAATACAGTCATAAGGTTTACTATGCAGGAGGAGGAACTGGGTAGGCATGAAGCTCGATTTAATCAGAATTGGGGTTTTGCCAAGTGCACACAATAAATCTAGAGGGAGCAAGTTAGTTGAATGTGATGAAAAATAGTGATTATAATGATGTATCATGGACTCTAAGCCTAGTAAAGAAAAAGCAAGGACATGGTGGAGTCTATAAAAATCCATTGAGTTATAAATACATGCTATGTACAATTTTTCTACATGTTATACCTCAGTACATGTTTACCTAAGTCTTAAAAAGGAAGACTTCAGCAGGACAAAATACAAGTACAAAAGAGAAAACACTGATTGGAAGCATACTAGTTGAGTTATTAGAAACAGACCAAGTGAGGGATATAAGCACAATGGGGAAAGAAGTTCTAAGGGAGAATGCTAAAGTATAAGACTAGAAGACTGACTGCATAGTGTAACTTAATAAAAAAAAAGTCTCCATTTATTCTAGAAATTGTATATATAATATAGTCTACAAAAGTGTTTATATTATAATTCACACAATGACTTTGAACTACTAGAATGGAAACTGATCATATTTCTTATATTTGCAGAATTCAGAATAATCATTGGAAGATACTTAAGAATTAGAATTCTAAATAATCATAATAAGATGCAGAGAAGTCATAAAACAGAAAAATTTGTATTATGCTAAGTATCCTTGGGAAGTAAAACCAAGTGCACAAATTAAAAGAAAGGAAAAGGTGATTTTGTGATCATACAGTGAAATGGTCTAAAGGCCCAAAGTAGATGAAAGTTGAGTCTTGTCTCACACATAAGGTGCCCTTGTACAAGGTAAGGTATCAATCTAGGAACACTTACATTGAGTTCAAAGTAGATTTGCGACACCTTATTCAGTGCTATATGGTCATAGAACAGGAAGGAATGATACTATCCTTATCATGGATTTGTTTTTGGTACCACACAGTATGGAGGGAACACTGATGGGTTCACATTTGGCCACATAACAATAAGAGAGGGGTCATGAGCAAAAAGCTAAAGAAGCTGATTTATTCTTCTAGGGGACTTTTAAAAAGTATTACTGAATATTGATTAATACAGAACAGGCAGGCTCTTCTGAGCCTCTGTTTATTGATTGAGTGCCCTTTATAAAGATAAGAAAATAAGTGAATTTGAGCTTCAGTTTGCAGAATTAAGTACAGATATCAGAATAAGTCGAGAAGATAGAGAACGGCCACATACTGATAGAACAAGAGCTGCCTCCCTTTGTGTCTTTCTACTTCAGCTTATAATACAGTTACCTATGACTAGAAATAAAAATGAGAAAACTATTGTGTCATCAACAAGCCAGAAATCAGTTCCTCCTGTCCTAGCCAAGTTCACAGGCTGTTTCAGAAACAATGGATGCAGTGCTACCCATCAGGAGTTTTATTATGTGGGGCCTCATTTTCTTTCCTGCCAGGCAATGCTGAGCTTCTCCTGCCAGCATAGACTTCTACCTCCTGCTGTTTCTCAGCTTTGGGCACCATTACATTGCTTTACCCTCCGCTTCCACATGAATTTGGAGCTTTTCTTCTTCCTGTTTCCTATGGCTTGCTGGGTCCTCACACATATCCTTGTATATTTAGGACATAAACAACACCATAGAGGAGAATGATGAAGCCACCTAGAGAAGATCTACAGTCCAGCAGTTGCTGTGAGTAAAACTTCATTCAGCCTAGAGCTATGGAGAATATCACAAGTTTGTAAATCTTTCCTAGGATTAATCGAATACAACTTGAAAAAGACATAATAACTCATTTTGAAAACCAGTAAAACCACAATCCAAGTTTTATAAAGTCAAAGATGTCGCCTAGATCCTTGCCAAGCTGGAGTTGGTAATCAAACTAAAGAGGCAGTTGTCTCACTTCCACTTGCTTTCTATCTCCTCTAATTACAGTCATTCTGCACAATAAGTTCATTAAATTGTTCATTTCAAATCCACTTCCCTTCTTGTCTAAGAATCTACAGGTGACAAATAAAGGTGAATTCATACCCATGATAATTTTTGTATTTCTTGACATTATTCCCAAAGGTTGGTGATGGTCCCTTGCAATAATCAACTGATTAAGCCCTGACCTATAGCACATCTAACTCCCAAATAGTTCTAGGAGGGAATTTCCATTCTAACTCCCAAATAGTTTTCTAATTTTTTATCTTCCAATCCCTGCAATCATCCCCCTAAATCATTCCCCTGGGCTTTCCATGTTAAATAGGCTCAGATTTCTAAAAAATATTTGTTGAATGCTTATTGTTTGCCAAATTTCATTCTAGCACTTCCCCACACATTATTTGATTTCATCTTTAAAACAACCTCTGAAAAACAGCACATACCATTATAATCATGCCCTTTCAGATGAGAAAAACGGAGCCCTTCAGAATGGTTAAGTGATTTTTATCAAGGACTCACAAGTGCCAGAATCTGGGTATTCCCAAAAAGGCACTCCTCTCTCCTATAAATTTATTTAAATTCTTTATAAATATATTTAAATTTTATGCATGTAACATCTCTTGAGAGAGTAGGTTCTTAATGTGTTTTTTTCTTTTTATATAAAAAAATTCTTTCGGCCGGGCGCGGTGGCTCAAGACTGTAATCCCAGCACTTTGGGAGGCCGAGACGGGCGGATCACGAGGTCAGGAGATCGAGACCATCCTGGCTAACACGGTGAAACCCCGTCTCTACTAAAAAATACAAAAATCTAGCCGGGCGAGGTGGCGGGCGCCTGTAGTCCCAGCTACTCGGGAGGCTGAGGCAGGAGAATGGCGTAAACCCGGGAGGCGGAGCTTGCAGTGAGCTGAGATCCGGCCACTGCACTCCAGCCCCGGCGACAGAGCAAGACTTCGTCTCAAAAAAAAAAAAAAAAAAATTCTTTCATACATTTATAGCTTTTAGAACTTTAAGGTTCTATTGTTTTCCTGAAATTTTTTCAAGCATATGCTCATTCTTTATAGTATTCTCAAAGTCACAAATGTCAGTATCACAAGTCTTCAATTGCTAAGAAATGTGAACCTCTTTGCTTCTTATGGTAAGATCTGCATGAGTAAGAATCTGCAAAGAATAATAATTCTCTTCTGGAATACAAGAAATATATCTGAGCACAATATTCAGCAAGAGGAAGATCATTTTACTAATGACATTAAAAACCAGAAGCTAGTCAATCCAGGGAGGATTGTACAGTTTTACACTGAGGTTTAAGCATTTTATATTATGTCTTACACCACTTCTAAATTTTATAAGGGATTTAGGATCAAATAGTTTAATAGTACTATTTATTAACCCATTATGTACGTAAGAAAACTAACCAGAACGAGATTAAAGATATCAACGTAATAAACAAAATAATACATTTTTTAAAAGAATGTCATTTATTTAACTGCTACAATGAGTAAGACATGAATACACCATTCCTTAGTAATATCCAGCAGGTTGTAGTTACTATGAAAACATTTTTCCTTTTGTTTTCCAAAATATTCTCAATGTAGTCATGTTAAAGTATCTTAGTCCATTTTTGTTGCTATAACTAAATACCAAAGATTGGGTAATTTATAACAAACAGATGATTATTGGCTCATAGTTCTGGAAGCTGGGAAGTCCAACATCAAGAGGTCAAGATCTAGTAAGGCTCTTCTTACTGTCTCAACCCAAGGCAGAAGAGCAAAGGCAGGGGAAATAAACTGTGATAATGTCATTAATTCATTCATAAGGGCTCCACACTCATGAACTAAACACTTCTTTAAGGTGCCACCTTTTAATACTATTAGAATGGCAACTAAAATTCAGTATGAGCTTTGGAGGGGACAAATATTCAAAACATAACAAAGTAGAATATTCAGTCTAAACTAGAATGATGTCTAGCAAATGAAAGATCCTCTCTGAATCTAATATACTTATTGTAGTTTAATAATACGACTTTCTAGTAGAAAACTGTTATAAACTATAACTTTTTTGGTAAAATGTGTTTCCATAGCCATCTAGACAAATCAAACCCAAAGTCATAGAATTAGGTGCAATTTTAGTGATTTATTTTAATCCCATTTTTCATAAGTGAGGAAAAATGAAGGTCTGACTCATCAAGTCTTTAGTTCAAGATCAGTGTTGGTTAGTAGTTAAGTACAGATTAGAACAAGTTATCTAATGTTACGTCTAAGGGTAACTCAGTTAAAGGCTATTCTTTACTCATTCATTTATGGATCCACTCAACAAATAATACATCAAACAACCAATATATACCAAATTCTGGCCTAGGACTTGGTATCATAATAAATAAATAGACACAACCCTGCTATAAATAAATAGACACAACCCTGCCTTCAAGTAATTTTTAATTTGGTGGGAATATAGACATTAAATAATTAATAATGTACATTTAAATAATAATTGTGAAAATTTATCCAAAGGAAATATGCAATGTTCAATGAGAGCAAATACTGCAAAAATCTTAGAAGGCTGTCCCTAAGAAGTGGCATTAGAAGAATGATTAGTAATGTCTAGAAAGAAAGCGGGGTAGGGATGGAAGACAGAAGTCAGAAAGTGAGAAATCCCAAACTCATAGAAATAAGAAAACAATAGTTTTTCTGAGGAGTCAGAGCTAGGAAGAAGCTTAGTAAGTAAGAAAAATGAAAGAGCCTAACGTGACTAGAATCCCGTGGGCAGGGGGACATGTAGCATGAGATAAGGCTAAAGAGGTGAACAGTGATCCTTGTGACTATGACCCCAGTTAAGGCCTTGGGGCATTATTCAAAGTGCTCTGGGGAATCCATTGAATAGTTATCAGCAGGGTAATTATAAGATTTTATATATATACAAATCTATATATGTATACATTTTTGTATATATAAATTTGTTATTTATATTATATATATAAATTTATAATATATATAAATTTATATATTTTCTTTTACGGGCAAGAGGCTATGGAGATTCCAAAATTTATGATGCAAAGTCAGTTACCAGAATCCAAAATTCAAGGAAGAATGCAAGAGTGCAAGGACAAAGTGATAGTGGCTTTGAGTAGCAGAATGTTTGTAGGAATGAAGAGAGGTAAAAAATCCAGGGAATTATTTGGAATTTACCATATTCCCTTCTGAAACTATTGGAAAGTTAGAATAAATATTGTTTGATTTTTCATTAGGGTCTAAGAAATATTAATGTGCCAATTCTGGCTTTCGTGCCTGGAAGCACAGTGGTACCAATTATTAGAGGTACAGAAAAGTTGGTAAGTGTCTTGTTGTTTGTTATATTTTTTGGGAGAATGTCAAATTTGAGCTAACTCTGAGACATGCGCAAGGAAATATCAGTTGAATATATGGCTATGAAATTTAAAACAGGTCTGAAATGTAAATTTGGCATAGCAGTCTCATCTCAAACATGGAAGTAGAAGAGATTTCCCCAGAAAGTAAACGTAGTTAGCAAAGATTTAGCCCTGAGAAAGTCCAAATTTTAACATTCAGTTAGAGGAAGTTGAGTTGAAAATGAGTCTAGAATGATCGGTTAAAGAGGAGGGAAACTGGAAGAGTGTAGTGTCATGAAAGTCAGTGGAAAAGAGTGTTTAAAGTGTTTCAGCAGGGAAACCATGAGCAAATATATCTAACGATGTTAAGCTATGCAAGTGAGATGAGCTCTCTACGGTTCTTACCACAAGACAGTTCAGTGGCATGATGAGAGCAGTCAAACTGCAATGGATTGAAAAGTAAACAGGATAAAGTTACAGTAACTCTAGAGAAATTGGTTGTGGCAGGAAGAAAGAAATAGGATAGTAACTACAGGAGGCTATGGAGGCCATAAAAGGCTGTTTTAGATAAGCCCTAGAACATCTTAAATATAAGGGTTCTTCAAATAGATCACAGAAAATGCATATTATCAAAAAATTATGGGTGGATTTCAAGAACTTTTTGTACCAAAACAAACTTGTATTAACGTGTTGCAGTATGTCTGAACAGGATCTAGTTTGAAGCATTAAGAAGGATAGGACATCAGTTTGAAAAGAACCTCTATCAGAGCAACATAAATTTTATTAAAATTGAAGCAAGAACAAACATCAAATTTATGGTGAAGGTTGGGTAAAAGAACGATAAAATCATTGATGCTTTATGAAAACTTTATAGAGACAGTGTCCCAAAGAAATCAGCCATTTACAAATGGATAACTCATTTAAAAAAGGGATGAGATGATGTTGATGTTGAAGCCCATGGTGTCAAGCCATCCACATCAATTTGTGAGGATAAAAAAATTAATCTTGTTCATGCCTTAATTGAAGAAGACCTATAATTAACAGTAGAAACAATAGCCCACAACATAGAATATCTCTACTGTTTCAGCTTACAGAATTCTGACTGAAAATGTTGAGCAACCCTTCCAATTGATGGGTGCAGAAACTGTTGTGCCCAGATCAACTGCAGACAAGAGCAGAGCGTTCACTGGAAATTTTAAACAAGTGGAATCAAGATCCTGAAGCATTTCCTCAAAGAATTGTAATGAGAGATGAAATTTGACTTTACCAGTACGATCCTGAAGACAAAGCACAATTAAAGCAGTGACTAGCGAGAGGTGGAAGTGGTCCAGTCAAAGCAAAGTGGTTCTGTCAAGAGCAAAGGTCATGGCAACAGTTTTTTGGGGAACTCTTAAGACATTTTTCTACTTGACTTTCTGGAGGTCCAAAGAACAGTAGTATCTGCTTAGTATGAGAGTGTTTCCAGAAAGCCAGCCAAAGATTCAGCAGAAAAAATTCCTAGGAAATTTCACCAGAAGAGTCTTTCTCCACCATGACAATGCTCCCGCTCATTCCCCTCTTCAAACAAGGGTGGTTTTGTGACACTTTCATTGAGAAATCATTAGGTATGTATCTTAGTGTCCTAATTAGGCTTCTCCTGACTCCTTTTTCTTTCCTAATCTTAATCTGTAAAGTGCACTTATTTTTCTTCTGTTAATAATATAATAATTTTTAAAAGATTGCATTGAGGGTCCCAGGACCCTCAGTTCTTTAGAAATGAACTTAATGGCTGGTATCATTGCTTCCAAAAGTATCTTGACCCTGACGGAGACTATGTTGAGAAATAAAGGGTTTTTTTTCTCTTTTTTATTTTTTAATTCCATTTTTCTATGAACTTTTTGAAGTCCCTCATATTGTTTCCCATTTTCTCAGATTATTCAAAATCAAATCAACATCATTTTTAGTTCTGATTTCTGGTTTCTCAGTTCTAATCTTTACGCTCCACCTTGTTCCTGTGATGAAAAATCACAACTTATTCCTCGGTTCTAAAAATTGGATATCATTTTGTTTCCAGGTATTATGACAGTATCTCATTTTATTATGTACTACTTTTAGTAACAGAATCTCCATCCACTTCACATGAAGACCAATCTGTAAAAAAAAAAAAAAAAAAAAAAAAAAAAAAA
>NW_012120709.1:2928670-2946545 GCF_000951035.1 Colobus angolensis palliatus | reverse complement strand
AAAAAAAATAAAAATAAAAATAAAAAAATAAAAAAAAGAGTTTATGATTATGTTATCACTACATTCTGAAACCTCTTTCTTCCTCATTTGTCATCTCCATTCAAATTCCGTTAGCCTAACTGGGCCCAAGAAATTTCTTCATTGAACCTCTAGGATTCTACAAAAACTTTTAAATAACTACTGCCTGACTCCATTAGCTTAAGACTTTTATTCAAATGTTCTTCAAGGAACTATATCTACAAAGTGGGGAAACATGACGTGATCCGTTGGATTTAGGAATGAAATTATTAAACCTTTTATTTACTTGTTTCATTTATCATATATTTTCAACAAAAATAAAAGTGATAACTTGGGAAAGGAAGGACATTTTTAATTCCAAAGTGTTAACAATGGCATTTCCAGAAGTGTTCACTTTTAGTTTATGTAAGAATTTTTTTTTTTTTTAATTTCAGAGGTATAGAAGGGACAAAAGAGAAACAGATTGGTACTGTTTTCTCTGACTTCAAAATCACTTCTTCAATATACTTACTTTTAAAGTTTTAGAAAATGTAGAAATGTACACAAATTATAAGAATACAGCTCTTAAAATTTTTACAGAATTTTTACAATGGAAACTCAGATCAAAAAATAAAGCATTAACAGCTAGAGAGGAAAGTCCCCACTTGGCCTCTCCCAATCTCTATCTATACTTCCCAACAGGGAAAATCTAAACCGACTTATTATAAGTTAGTTTGCTGGTTTTTGGATTTTTTTAATTAATAAAATGAAATATATGTACTTTTTAAATACTTGACTTTCTTTGTTAATGTTTATGCTTGTGAGATTCATCCACATTTTGAGTAGCACACATTATAGTTTATTGCTCGGTAATGTTAAATTATATTAATTGGCGCTATAAATTTATTCATTCTACTGTTGATAGAAATTGGATTCCTCCCAGTTTTGAATATTATAAATAATGCTTCTATGATTATTCTTATGTCTTTTGATGCATATATGCCTGGATTTCTATTGAGTATAAAATGGGAGTTGGAATACTGGATCACTGATTATGTATATGTTCAGTAGAAGTTACAAAATATTTCCCAATAATTATAACAATTCATTCACCATCAACAGTGAGACTTTTGGCACCTTGCCAACAATTGGTATTAGCAGAACATTGCATTTTAGCAATATTGGAAGGTGTATAGAGGTACCTCACTGGGTTCTTAATTTTTATTTCCCAAGTGACTAATAAGATTGAACAACATTTTTATATTTATGGAATTTGCTTTTTTATTGAGGGAGCCAAGATGACCTAATAGAAGCAGCTGCAGTGAGTGCCACTCACCGAGAGAAACGAAAGAGGTTAATGAATACAGCACCTTCAACTGAAATATCCAGGTACTCGCATTGGGACTGATGGGGAAACAACTCAACCCAGGGAAAATGATAAAAAGTGGGAGCAGCGGGGAGCAACAGCCCACATGAGAGAGACACAGAGCCAAGGGAACCCCCACTCCACTGCCAAAGGAAGCAGTGAGTGAACGTGCAACACCAGTAAAAACCACGCTTTTCCCCAAAATCCTTGCAACCCTCGGATCAGAAGAACCCCTCTTTGAGCCCACACCACCAGGGCCTTGGGGCCAATACAGAGCTGTGTGGAGTGCCAGCAGAGCAGCTGCTCAGGCATGCACAGAGACCCGGGAGCTTTACATACTCCAGCCCTAGAATCCTGACAAAGTCACTGAAACTCAGGCAAGGTGGGAGGGTCCCTACACACCCCTTGGAAGGGGGCTAAAACCAGTGGGCTGAGAAGCATCTGTCTGTAGGCCCCACTTCCGTGGCACCTCACGAGACCCACTGACTTTGAATTCTAGCCAGCCACTTCCAACAGGGTGGACCCTGCCTAAGAAAGGACAGAGCCCCCGAGGGGAGGGGCAGGCCACCATCTTTACTGTTTGGAAGACTCCACTGATCCAGCCTGCAGACCTCGGAGATTCCAAGTTGACCAGGGCAGAGGTGATTCCCCAGCACAGCACGGCTGTTTTCCCGAGGTGTGACCAGAATGTCTCTTTAAACAAGACTCTGATCCATTCCTTCTCACAGGGAGGGACCTCCCAGCTGGGGTCTGCCACCACCCACCAGTATTCTACACAGTTCTGATTTCTCCATGGGACGGAGTGCCTGAGGGACAGGGCGAGCCGCCACCTTTGTTGTTTGGGTGTCTCACCCAGTCCAGCCTGAGGGGGCCTTGGAGTGCCCAAACTGATGGGGGCTGAAGAGATCCCCAGCATAGCACAGCTGCTCTACCAAAATGCAGCCAGACTGCTTATATAAGGTACCCCTGATCCCATTCCTCCTGACTGGGTAAAAGCTCCCACTGGGGTCTCCAGCCATTTCCTACAGGTGCATTTAGACTGGCAACAGGTCAGTACCCCAATGGGAGCTCCCAGAGGAAAGGGCAGGCTGCCCTCTGATGTTCAACAACCCTCACTGGTGATACCTCCAGTTACTGGAAAAACTGAGGTGACTAGGGTCTGGAGAGGACCCCCAGCAAACCGCAGCAGCCCTATGAAAGAGAGGTGAGACTAAAAAAAATAAAAAATAAAAAATAACACAAGAAAAAACCACAGAAATCCCATCCAGAGGTCAGTAACCCCAAAGATTGAATATAGATAAGCCCACAAAGATGAGAAAGAATCAGTGCAAAAACACTGAAAACTCAAAAAAACAGTGTGCCCCTTTCCTCCAAATGACCACCACACCTCTCCAGCAAGGATTCAGAACTAGGCTGAAGCTGAAATGGCTGAAATGACAGAAGTAGTCTTCAGAATGTGGACGAAAGTGTATTTGCTGAGCTAAAGGAGCACATTGTAACCCAACACAAAGAAGCTAAGAATCATGATTAAACAATGCAGGAGTTGACAGCAAAAATAGCCAGTACAGAGAGGAACATAACTGATCTGATAGAACTGAAAAACACACTACAAGAACTTTACAACGCAATCACAAGGATTAATAGCAGAGTAGACCAAGTGGAGAAAAGAATCTCAGAGCTTGAAGACTGTCTTTCTGAAATGAGACAGGCAGACAAAAATAGGAAATAAAGAATAAAAAGGAATGAACAGAACCTCGAAGAAATATGGGATTATGTAGAGACCAAATCTACCACTAACTGTGATACCAGAAAGAGATGGAGACAATGAAACCAATTTGAAAACATATTTCAGGATATCATCCAGGAGAACTTCTCCAACCTAGCTAGATAGGCCAACATGCAAATTCAGGAAATGCAGAGAAACCCAGTAAAATACTCCATGAGAAGATCATCCCCAAGAAACAGAATCATCAGATTCTCAAAGGTCAAAATGAAAGAATAAATGTTAGTGGCATCTAGATAGAAAGGCCAGGTCACCTACAAAGGGAAGCCTGTCAAACTAACAGCAGACCTCTCAGCAGAAACCCTACAAGCTAGAAGAGGATTGGGTGCCAATATTCAACATTCTTAAAGAAAACAAATTCCAACTCAGAATTTCACATCCAGCCAAACTAACCTTCATAAGCAAAGGAGAAATAAGTTCCTTTTCAGTCAAGCAAATGCTCAGGGAATTTGTTACCACCAGACCTGGGTTACAAGAGCTCCTGAAGGAAGTACTGAATATGGCAATGAAGAACATTACCAGTCACTACATAAACACACTTAAGTACACAGACCAGTGACACTTTAAAACAACCTCATAAACAAGTCTGCCAAATAACCAGCTAACATGATGACAGGATTAAATTCACATGTAACAATATTAACCTTAAATGTAAATGGAAAAATGTAGGCAGGCCAGGATGGCTGGATAGAAACAGCTGCAGTCCGTGGCTGTCACAGAAAAGAATGAAAATGGTGAGTGGATTTTGCACCTTTCACCTGAGGTATCCAGATTCTCTCACTGGGACTGATTAGGTGAACAGCTTGACCCATGGACAGTGAGGAAAATCAGGGTGGGGTGGTATGGAACCAGGGGAACCCCCACCCCCAGCCAAGTGAGGCTGTGAGTTGACTGTGCCACCCCACCCAGGAAAACACACTTTTACCAGTTTTTTGCAACCCACAGATCAGGAGATCCCCTCCTGAGCCTACGCCATGAGGACCTTGGATCTGAAGCACAGAACTGTGCAGACTCTTGGTGGGGTGCAAGGCAGTCAGTCAGGTATGCAGGGAGACCCAGGAATGGTTTTGCCTACTCCTGCCCCTGGAATTCTGTCCAGGTGGGAGATCCATCCATTTATTCCTGTAGAAAGGGGGCAGAATCCCGGGAGCCAAGTGATATCATTCTGTGGGCCCCGCTCCCACACACCTCACAAGTAAAGACCCAAGAGTTAGGAATTCCAGCCAGCCAGCAG
The DNA here is from genome assembly GCF_000951035.1 of Colobus angolensis palliatus. NCBI lineage: Eukaryota > Metazoa > Chordata > Mammalia > Primates > Cercopithecidae > Colobus > Colobus angolensis. The sequence continues at coordinate 2,942,165 of NW_012120709.1, read as the reverse complement.
TAGCAGGATGGAGACTGCCTGTGATGGACTGAGTTCCCAGGAAGAGGGGCAGCCTCTGTCTCTGCTGTTCTAGTCGGCTGTTTTAGCCTGCCTGCTCTGGGGAGTCCCGGCAATCCGGACCGGGAGGAGTTTTCCACAACGCAGCAGATCATGGCCAGATTGCTTTTTTAAGTGGGACCCCAACCCATCCCTCCTCACTGGGCAGGTCCTCCTTGTGGGAATTTCACCTTCAACAGCCAGCATTATATGAACAAATCTCTGACCTCTCCCTGGGATGTAGCCCCCATGGAGAGGGACAGCCACCGTGTCTGCAGTTCAGTCAACAGCCTTTCCAGCCTACTGGCTCTGGAGAGTCCATGTGATCTGGATGAGGAGTGTTCCCCCAACTGCAGTGCACCACTCTACCGAAAGCAGCCAGACTGTTTCTTTAAGCGGCTCCCTGATCCCATTCCTTCCGAGTGGGTAAAGCCTCCCAACAGGGGTCTCCAGACACCTTCTATAGGAGTGTTAAGGCTGGAATCAGGTCGGAGCACCCTTGGGATGGAGTTCTCAGAGGAAGAAACATCTATGCTATTTCACAGCCTTCACTGGTGATACCTCCAGTTGCAGGAGGGACCAAGGTGAATAACGTCTGAAGTGAACCCCCAGCAAACTGCAGCAGCCCTACAGAAGATTAACCTGGCTGTTAAAAGAAAAACAAGCAAACAGCAACAACAACAACATCAACAAAAAAAGACCCCACAAAAACCCCATTCAAATGTCAGCAACCTCAAAGATCCTCAAAGAATATTACCACTGACCTCACACAACCAACCATCAGAGCATACTATAAATACCTCTATACATATAAACTAAAAAATCTAGAAATGGAAACAATCCTGGACACATATACCCTCCCAAGATGGAACCAGGAAGAAATTGAATCCCTGAATAGACCAGTAATGAGTTCTGAAATTGAGGCATTAATAAATAGTCTACCAGCCAAAGAAAAGCCGCAGACCAGACTGATTCACAGCTGAATTCTACCAGAGGTAAAAATAATTGCTGGTATGACTCCTACTAAAACTACTTTTTAAAAGCTGAAAAGGAGAGACTCCTCTCTAATTCATTCTATGAGGCCAGCATCATCCTGATGCCAAAATGTGGCAGAAATACAACAATAATAAAAGAAAACTTCAGGCCAATATAATTGATGAACACCCATGCAAAAATCCTCAACAAAATACTGTCAAACCTAATCCAGCAGCACATCAAAAATCCACCATGATCAAGCAGGCATCATCCCTGGGATGTAAGGTTGATTCAACATATACAAATCAATAAATACAATGCATCACATAAACAGAACTAAAGCCAAAACCACATAATTATCTCAATAGATGCAGAAAAGGCCTCCAATAAAATTCAGCATCCCTTCATGTTAAAGTTTCTTAATAAACTAGGCATTGAAGAAACATACCTCAAAAGAATAAGAGCCATCTATGACAAAGTGACAGCAAATATAATACTGAGTAGGCAAAAGCTGGAAGCATTCCCCTTGACGACTGGCACAAGACAAGGTTGTCGTTTCTCAATGCTCCTATTAAACATAGTATTAGAATTTCTAGCCAGGGCAATCAGGTAAAAGAAGGAAATAAAATGTCTGGGCACAGTAGCTCACGTCTGTAATCCCAGCACTTTGGGAGGCCAAGGCGGACAGATCACGAGGTCAGGAGATGGAGACCATCCTGGCTAACACAGTGAAACCCCATCTCTACTAAAAATACAAAAAATTAGCTGGGCATGGTGGCACGCACCTGTAGTCCCAGCTACTCAGGAGGCTGAGGCAGGAGAATGGCGTGAACCTGGGAGGCAGAGCTTGCAGTGAGCCGAGATCGGGCCACTGCACCCCAGGCTGGGCAACAGAGTGAGACTCCATCTCCAAAAAATAAAAAATAAAAAGAAGGAAATAAAGTGTATTCAAATAGGAAGAAAGGAAGACAAACTAAGTTTGTTTGCAGATGACATAATCCTATATCTACAAAACCCCATCATCTCAGCTCAAAAACTTTTTACCCTGATAAGCAACTTTAGCAAAATCTCAGGATACAAAGTCGATATATAAAAATGACTAGCATTCTTATGCACCAACAACAGACAAGCAGAGAACCAAATCATGAATGAACTGCCATTCACAAATTGCCAGGAAAGGAATAAAATACCTAGAAATGCAGCTAACAAGGGAAGCGAAGGACCTCTTCAAGGAGATCTAAAACCACTACTTAAAAAATCAGAAAGGACACAAACAAATGGAAAATATTACATGCTCATGGACAAGAAGAATCAAATTTATGAAAATGGCCATACTGTCCAAAGCAATTTATAGATTCAATCCTATTTCCATTAAACTAACAATGACATTCTTCACAATATTAGAAAAAAACAATTTTTAAATTCAAATGGAGCCAAAATAAAAAGATCCCAAATAGCCAAGACAATCCTAAGCAAAAAGAATAAAGCTGGAGGCATCACTCTACCTGACTTCAAACTATACTACCAGGCTACAATAACCAAAACAGCATGGTACTGGTGAGAGAGCAGACACACAGACCAATGGAACAGAGTAGACAACTCAAAAATAAGACTGCAAACCTACAACCATCTTATCTTCAACAAACATGACAGAAACAAGCAAGGAGGAAAGGATTCCCTATTTAATAAGTGGTGCTAGGAGAACTAGCTAGGTATATGCAGAAAATTGAAACTGGATCCCTTCATTACACCATATACAAAAATCAACTCAAGATGGATTAAAGCCTTAAATGTAAAACTAAAAATTATACCATTGAAGAAAAACTAGGCAAACTCATTTAGGTCATAGGCACGGGCAAAGATTTCATGACAAAGACACCAAAATCAAGTGCACAGAAGCAAAAGTTGACAACAGCAAAAGAAACTATCAACAGAGTGAACAGACAATCTATAGCATGGGAGAAAATTTTTGCAAACTGTACATCTGATGAAGGTCTAATATCTAGCATCTATCTACAAGGAACTTAAACAAATTTACAAGAAAAAAACAAACAACCCCATTGAAAAGAAGGCAAAAGATATGAACAGACACTTCTTAAAAGAAAATATACATGCAGCCAACAAACATATGAAAAAAAAAGCTCAGCATCATTGATCATTAGAGAAATGCAAATCAAAGCCACAATGACATACTATTTCACACCAACCAGAATGGCTGTATATTAAAAAGTCAAAAAATAATAGTTTCTGGTGAGGTTGTGGAGAAAAAGGAATGCTTTTACACTGTGGGTGGGAGTGTAAATTAGTTCAATCATTGTGGAAGGCAGTGTGGTGATTCCTCAAAGCCCTAGAAGCAGAAATACCACTCAACCTAGCAATCCCATTACTAGGTATATGCCCAAAGGAATATAAATCATTCTTTTATGAAGACAGCTGCATTTGTATGCTCATTACAGCACTATTCACAACAGCAAAGACATGGAATCAACCTAAATCCCCATCAGTGATTGACTGGATAAAGGAAATGTGGTACACACACACCATGGATATGCAGCTATACAAAGAAAAAAGACAATGTCCTTTGCAGGGACATGGATGGAGCTGGAAGCCATTATCCTCAGCAAACTAGTGAAGGAACGAAAAAGCAAATACCACATGTTCTCACTTAATTGGGAACTAAATGATAAGAACACATGGACACATGATAGGGGAAACAACGCACACTGGGGCCTATTAGAGGGCAGGAGGTGGGAGGAGGGAGAGGGTCAGGAAGAATAGCTAATGGGCGCTGGGCTTAAAGCCTAAGTGATGGGATGATGTGCGCAGCAAACCACCACAGCATACATTTGCCTTACGTAATAAACCTGCACATCCTGCACATGTACCCCTGAACTTAAAATAAAAGTTGGATATTTTAAAAATGAAGTTTGCATGTGGACAGTTAAATGAACTTATAGATTATGTTGTTCAGTTCAAAGTAACCATTACGAAAAGGAATTTAAATGCAAAGGAATCAAGAATTGAAAGTAATATTCATAAAGCATCAGAATAAAACTAAGAAAATGGCAAAGACAGAGACAAGCTCTTCCTAAGGTACATATCAAAGATGAAATAATGATTTCATCATATCTAACAAAAAATTTGCAAAAACAAATCATCAAGACTACCTAAACTGTGGATTGACTGTTGCTATTTTTAATGATGAACTCCTACTTTAGTATACATTATGCCATTGGATATTAACTAATTCCTATCATTAATATATATAAATATATGACATACACAAATATATACATATTGAATGGGAATGCTTGTTTTGTTGTATTCTTAGTGGTATACATTCAAAAAAATGTTTAAACATCTCTAAACTATGGTGGTGTTGCACACCATAGGACATAGATGGGGCTATCTCTGCTGTCAAACCTCTTTGATGTTGATCACTAAGCTGTCTGAGTCCACCTTTGGGAATTTCTTGCTTTTAGGCTCCTCAGTGTGATGCTCATCCCTTCTACCTTTCCGTCTTATTAACCTATTCTCTGTCAAGGCTACCAAGCAGCCCCTAGCAAGTTTCTCTTCAGATGCCACGCTCCACTGGCATGACTGCACTTTGTCCCCAAACCTGCCAATGAGTTTACCTCAACATCTACATTTCTTAAATGGACATGTCACATTTTTAGGTTAGTGTTCTCCTAATAGAGCCTATATAATTCAGTTCCTCAATTGCCTGTTCCAAAACCCTGTGACTTAGATGACATTTACAAAATACAGTGAATATAACTTATTGACTTCATATGATAGCAAAATTATATCCATTATAAATATTTAACACCATAAAAGGAAGTGCTAAAATGAGGGACTACATTAGCCTTTTATCGTTTCTTCTTTTCAGTTGAGGTTATTTCTCACATCATCAAATGATGTAACTCAAAACATTAACTTTTAAATGGATCACACCAAAACGTGTATTTTAGAAATCAAAACTTACTTGTAAAATTCCTACATGCTTGCTAAATATTCTACTTTTTTGTTGGCTATTGTTCAATTTTAAATATTCTATGTGGTAAAGCTGCCATAATTATGACAATGCTTTTTTAAAATTTTTTAAACCCTAAGGTATTTTTACCACTTGATTATACCCCCTTTTCTACTAGTGGCAATGTATGGTTTCATCTCAGAATATACTAAATAATCCCCATTTAGTCTAGCTTTTGAATTTAATCTTAATTGAAATATTTGCAAAAATATCTCACAGTTAATTTTGATTTTTCATCAATAATTGAATTTGAAACTGGCAATTGGGTCAGCAGAAAAGGGAAATGCTCTGCATTTGTCACTGAAATGAACACAAATAGAATATAATCCAAATGCACTAATTTAGCTCTGTGCATAATATAATACTTTCCTAGTTTAATGTGATCCTTCATGTAGACACAGTTTATTTATAACTTTAACCCACAATTATGGAAAAACAAGACTTTCCTCCAGAACTATGCTTTCCCTAAAGTAGTTCTGGTGGGGTAGGAAAAACTATGATAAGTTCTAAAAGTCTCGATTCCAAACATTCAGGGAATATACACTCAGATCTTCCTGATAGTACTCTTTAAACAAGTTTTGCTGAATTTTCATTGCAAATAAGAGATGAACCAGACATTTTTTCTTTATAAATAACAGAATAGGTTGCTATTCAGTCTATACATTTATAATATCCTTTATCACACACCAGAAAGTTGATATGTGTAGGGTTTGACTCCCTCTCCCGTCCATTATCCCCAAAAGATAGAATTGTTCTATCTTTCTTTTTTTCAGCCATAAACTCTTAGTTTTCAATTTGGGGCATAATTTGGAGTGTTATAAAAGATTTTTATGATCTTTTTCCCCCAGTCTCAGAGCCAATTTTGTGCTATTTGTTTATGCAGCAAATTATTCAAGTATTAGTCATTTCCCTTGTTATTTTCTTCCTGTTCAAATTATGTTACAATAAATTCTGGCTGCATTCGCAGTAGGAGTATTTACTTTTATTTTTCATTATGTACCTACAGGTAGCCAAACTCAGTTGTTTAAATGTGTGGCAGTATGAGGGTGGAATATTATTCCTGAGAGTGGGTAGTCTTGAGCCTGATGTCAAAGTGTTCATGGTCAAGTTTGAACGGGGCAAAACTTTCCTTTGGGGCAGTAACTGAAGACACAGAAAGAAAATTGCTACATCAGATTTTAAATAACCTTAAATGCCAAAGACAAATGAATGCTAAAAGGCTTGGGATTAGTGACGTTGTCCCATAGTTGCAGCCCAGGTAAGCACGTCTAATTTTGGAAGGCAGAGAGTTCAATTATGAATCTCTTTCAATTATCTAGGCTTGAAATATAGGTACGTAGATCTGGGTGAAAGCAGTTGGAACAGAAAGGAAGAAATTATTTCATCCGTGTATTAAGAAATTTTGGCAATTGATTCCACTGGGGACTGTGATCAAATGTGGCCTCCAATTTTAGAGGTGTAGTGCCATAAAAATTATGTACTAGCACACATAAGGGAATCAGAAAAGAACACACATAGGAGGGAAGATGATAAATGTGCTCTAAAAGTTAAATTTGAGGTAGCTCCAAGACATCCAAATAGGAATATCAAACGGACATGTAAGGGAGTTGGAGAGGACAAAAAATAACTAAGAAGATTTCCTCTTCCACCTTGGTGTTCAGTATACAAAGAAAAAAACTATAAAGTAGGAAAATGTGTTTATGCAAGGCTACCTTCCTTCATCAAGCCTTTCAGTGAATGTTTGAATCAGGGTCATGATATTCTCTAATTGAGGGAAATCCAATCTTCTGCCTTCCCTGGGACACATTGGAAGAAGAATTGTCATGGGCCACACATAAAATACACTAACATTAATGATACCTGATGAACTAAAAAAAAAAAATGGCAAAATAAAACCCATAATGATTTAAGAAAGTTTGCGAATTTGTCTTGAGCCACATTCAAAGCCTTCCCGGGCTGCATGTGGCCTTCAGTTAGTGTGTTGGACAAACTTTCTAATCCATTCATTCTTTGATTCAAAAAGCATTTATTGATCACATGTTATAGATCAGGAATAAGAATGGTAAAAAGAAATATACTTAAGAAGTAGTTAAGGGGTAGAAGCAACAGAATTTGTTACCAAATCTGTAGCAGGAAAGACTTTCCAAAAATTCCAGACTTCTTAATATATAGATTAAAATAAATTAGGAGGTGACAGAAAAAAATACATTAAAAAGCATTATTTGAGTCCTGAGGAATAACCTTTCCAGAGCTGTTCCTCTGTTATCATGACACCCTGAGAGGAACAATGACCTATGACAGCCCAATGCGTACCATGGAGACTTTAGGGAATTTCATGATAACAAAATAAAATGACTCCACTCCAGTCATTCATTTATTTATCCATTAAACAAATGTTTCTCGTATGCTCCCTATGCGCAAAGTACTGTGCTAGGTACTAGATATGGAGCAGTAGATGAACAGATAGGATCTCTTCTTAGTGGTGTTTACAATGGAGTATTGAAACGGGAATAGTTGCCCTGTCCCCCTCTCAGGGCATGTTATGGGGGTGTGGCTCGCTTCTTCAGTGCTCCACTGTTCAAACTTCTAGGGAGCATGCAGACAGGCAGGCTGTGTTGCTCCGATCCCATGTCAGCATCTAGGGGTGAATGCTTACAGCTGAAGCCCCAGTGGGCATGTGCTATAGTATGTTCTTTCAGTGTAGCCATCTGTAGACAGCTTGTGTTAGTCAGCTCAATTAGGCCCCCTGCCTTATCACTAGGAGAGAGGATACTTTCTGTATCCAGGGGTTTCTTGCCTTGGTGTACTGGAAGAATCAGATCACACGTGGGCTTGGAGAATGAATGCAAGCTTTTATTGAGTGGAAGTGGCTCTCAGCAGATGGGGGAGCCAGAAGGGAGATAGGGTGAGAAGGTGATTTTCTCCTGGAGTTGGGTTGCTCAGTGGCCCAGGCTCTTCTCCAACTGCCCCCACTAAACTCCGCCTCATTCTGCTGGTTGATGGCCTGCCAGCATCTATCAGTGTGCTCTTATACTGGTGTGCCCCTCTCGAAGTCCAGCCGCTTGTGTGCGTGCCCACTAGGGTCTCAGGGGTTTTTATGGGCACAGGATGGGGGCATGGTAGGCCAGGGTGGTCTTGGGAAATGCAACATTGGACAGGAAAATGGAAATGCCTGTCCTCACTAAGGTCCATGGGCACAGGCCTGGGGGTGGAACCCTAGAGAGGGACCATGCCTTCTCTAGCCAGCACTTCCCTGACCCCTCCCATATCAATATGTTCACCTACCATAGATCAAACTCACTCTCAAGAGTCTTTCCAGACTCAGCTAGTTACTGGGCACTGCCTGTTATTTCTTTTGACTACCCATTTTCATCTTCATCACCTTAACCATTATTTAAATATTTGTAGATATGCCAACACCCGATAGTTAATAATTATTTAAGTCCTCCAGAGGCTTGGAATTCAAGATATAGTACTCAACATACTTGAGATAGATGAGTATGCTCTGCTTAATGTATTTATTAGAAATAGAAAAACATTGTAAGTTTCATACTGTTAATCTGTTAAATTTTCAAAACATGTAAACAATAGTGCTTTATTGATAAAAGGTTAGTTTAAATGGACAAAATTGCTGTGTAAAATAAGCATTTTCAAAATACATTTCTATAGGTAGAGATTATCTCTTAGTAAAAGAGCAATGATCTATTATCAAAAGTATATATTTTGATTTGAGTAGCAAAACAAAAGAGGATTAGAAGTGTAACAGTGGAGGGCCTCCTACCCTGCATAACCATTATTAGGTGACAGTTTGCCCTACGTAGTACTTTTACTCAAACACACAAGTCTCACATTAACCATTTGCACATGCTTTTTTTCTTCTTTACAGATTTTTCTAGCAAAGTTAATTTTTATTAATTTGTTTCTCAACAGCACCTTTTACAGAGGTTACATAAGCTGAAATATTTTTGTTTAAAGCGTATGTAATTCTTAAGCTTTCAAAGTATCAAAAAGGTAAAGACTTTGCAAAACATGCAGTTTTCTTGCAGGGAGCTTTGTTTTCCTACCCAAATTGCTAGGAATGTATTTTAAGGTTTCTGAATGAAACTATGAATTTTTGAAAAAAGAATTTTTCTTTTTTCCTTTCAGAAAACTCACTTATGTATCCAAACTAATTGAAGACAACTGTCCACTGAAATTCTGGCCAATGTCTTCTCTGTTTTTAGATTGGACCTAAAAATAATGAAAGAAAGTTATTCTTGCATGCCTGTAGGCAAAAGATCATCCTGTTTAGGAGAAAAGACCACTGGATAAATGCCTTTATCTTTTAATTGATTAAATTTCCAACTGTTTAGATGTGGCATACCCTTTTTAAAGGTTAGAACTTCCATCTGTCTATCCTTTCATACGAGACTCTGGGAAGTCTCAGCTGCAGATGTGGCAGTCCCAGGGCAAAATGAGGGCAAGCTAAAAGTTGTGATCTTCCCAATCAAAAAGAAAACAGCATTTTCTGTCTCTCTCTTTTTTTTTTTTCCTAGACTTTCTACTTTTTTTCCAGCCAGTTTTTCACAAGCAGCTCACTGGTTCCATAAATAAAGTGCAGCATCCTCTGTAGTCTGGGCTTTCCTGTAGGTGACCTTGTAAGAATGTCTCAAAACAGCCCATTCTCTGATTTGTGTATTTCTTGAGACCAATTAAGATCTTTTTTCCCCTTCCATATGGGAAAGTAATGCTTAAATGACATCCAGATCATATTGCTGAAATATTTTTTTTACTACTCCATTCTCAAATGTTAGAAACTGATTCATTTGATGCCCAACTATGCACTTGCAGAAAGTATGACTTCTAAACTCCAATAGGAGAGAGAGTCTCCTTGGTTTAGAATTGTGAAATGACTAAGCCAGATCACATGGACTACAGATCTGGCTTAGACTTCCTCTTTGCTGAAGAGGAGAAAGATGAGATGGGGTTGCTATTTAATCGAATTAATCACGATTTAAATATAGGAAGAAAACATATGAATGATTTACATTGAAATATTATTGGAATGGCATTTATCAGTTGTAAGGACCTTGAAATTAGAGATTGTGTGGATTTATATTCTGTGTGGCTAGCACAATAGTAGGGATTACAGCAGTAGTGGCTTAATGTTAGTGAAAGAGCAAAAGGGACAGATTATAAGACCAAAAGGGACAGAGCAAAATGGAGGGGATTATAAATGCCCTGTCTAGTGAAAAAAAAAAAAAAAAAAAGCACCAGATAAAGAACACAGACACTTTGCAATTATGGCTATAAAGAGAGGCTGTCCTTACTAAGACTGAAGATCACAAAAAGCTAGTATTAGAAAAATATGGATACACGAAGTATTCCTATTGTAGCGAGTGTCCCTTCTGTGAAAAATAATACATGTATGGTTGTTTTAAACAGTAGTTGCAATTGTTATCTTTGCTTTCAGAAATGTCTAACAGGAAAAATAACCCCACAGAGTTTGGAAAGATGGAAACAATATCTTGGTAACGAAGTAGAAGTTAGAATAAGAGAGATGATGTGTTTTGTAAAAAGAATCACAAAGAGACATGGTATCCTCATCCAGTAGTCTTAATACTTACTAAAGGGATGTTGGTGATTTGAGAAAAACTGAAAATTTGGAAAAATTATATTCAGATTCAACTTATTTGGAATCAATTAAAGTGAATACATATTTCTGGGCACCAATGAAGAATCAGACAAAGTTAAACAGCATAAATATGTGCATATTCATTAAGAAAAATAAAATTTTTTCAAAGATATATAGACTAAGAAATTTTGACTAAAAGAAAGATAACAGCAGAAGTTGAAGAATTTCTAGGCACAGAAAGTCAAGAGTACAGGAGATTCAATGGTACTTGTTAGCAAGCACATTATGAAAATAGCTTACAAAGTGGAGAGAAACTGTTGAGTCCAGAAGGAGTAATAAATTAAAACAATAGCCAAAAAGTGCTGTGAGTGTAGAACATCGCTATTCATTTGCAGTGAGTAAGTGGTAGAAGTAAGAGGCACAGAAGTGGTCATAAAAAGAATGATAATAGAGCTTAAAGGTTGAGTGATTCTAATGACTGAAGAAGTTATGTACACATATTCTTAGTGCCAATATTTACTAAGGATTTATACAACATGCCAAGCTTGTGGCAATACTCTTACCAGATAATTTTTCACTTCGTTGTAATAACTATATTATGAAGATACTCTAAGTAACTCCTACATATGTATAAACTAAGGTTTATAGAGGGCAACTTTCCCAAGGCCATGTATGTAGTAAGCAACATTTTCTAATTTAGATCTATTAATTTCAGAGTCAATATTCATTATCACTAAGCTTTGTTCCACACTCTATGGCTATAATTGTGAATGTCTAAGTGTAAAGTGGTAGAAAATATTATTGTTTATAAGAATTTGGAATACTTGCCCTGGCATAGATACATAAATTATAAGCCTAGAGGGGTCAAAGGGTCATCAACACACAAATGTTAAAGGCTAATAGCAGAGAGAGGAAAAGCAAGAAATTGTAAAGGGAAAGAGGGAAAAGGCAAGATGTGACAAAAAATTAAAAATAAAAATAGATGCCATAGGCAGAGGAATAAAATTTGAAAGATAACAATTAAGTCATATGGCAGAACAATGATCCAAAAGTAAATATAAAAAATAACAATAATCGTGGGTTCCAGAAGGCCTGAGGCAAGTGATCTTTATTGGAGAAAGAAACAAGATAAAAAGGAAATGGAGAACCTAAGAATATCTTTTCTTTCTCTTTTTTTTTTTTTTTTTTAAGATGGAGTCTCACTCTGTCACCCAGGATGGAGTGCAGTGGCACGATCTCAGCTCACTGCAACCTCTGCCTCCCAGATTCAAGCAATTCTCTTGCCTTAGCCTCCTGAGTAGCTAAGATTACAGGCACCCACCACCATGCCTGCCTAATTTTTTTGGATTTTTAGTAGAGACAGGATTTCGCCATGTTGGCCAGGCTGGTCTTGAACTCCTGACCTCAAGTGATCCTCCCGCCTCGGCCTCCCAAAGTGCTGCAATTACAGACATGAGGCACTGTGCCCAGCTGAACCTAGGGATTTCAAAGAGGTCACACACCATAAAAGAAGGAATCTCAGGTACAAATAAGAAGCAATGAGTGGGTGCGTGTGTGTTGAGGAGAGGAGTGAGGCTGAGTGGGAGGACGATGAAAGTGTGAGCTCATGATGCTGATCTGTGAAGTCCTCTACACTACTTACAAGTCCTGTGACCTTGTAACCTTGTGCCGGTTATTAACCCTCTCCTTTCTCCTGTTTCCTCATAGGTAAGGTGACAATAAATAATGATAGTACAGTCCCACAGAGTTTTGTTTAATCTCTGACTCTGATCTCATAGCTATTAATCAATAACCACCATATTCTAGAAAGATGGAACATATAATATCAGAACCTGTATCTTTGATCTTTTGATTGTCTCAGTGTCCCACCATTCAAAATGTAGTACTCTAGCATCCAGTTTCAGGAAGATGGTGGCCCATAAATTTTATTATGCTATGGTCTCCACTTTAGCATATGTACGGAATTTTTCAGAATGTTTAAAAGTTCTGAAAAAATTTTAAAATATCTAATTTTCTGAAATTCTATAAATAGCAATATCCTCTGGAAGAAGCTGCCTAGCTCAGATTTCTCCCCTAAAAGAGAAAGAAAACCTAATTTTTTATTTTACAGTTTTCCAGAAAGGGTAGTTTTACAAACGTCCTTCCTAATGTATCTGCTCTCAGTAGATTCTGTTGTATGAATCATAATGAAAGAAAAATGCTGGGGGTGCCAAAAACCTGAAACCAACTGTCCACTGCTAAGATGCTAAGTAGGCAGGATTGCGAATTCATTCTGCCGCCTTTGTCTTTATAGAGGTCACCATTCAGGACAATCCAGAAAGAGGTGATACCTACTAGTGAGTAGTGATTATTCAGCGTCATAGTCAGCGCAAAAGAACACGTACACCATGTGAACATGAGCCAAAAGTTGCTGATTAGAGGATAGTATAAAAATAAAGTGGGTCACAGCCAAAAATATCTCAGCAACCTAAAGAACAAGACAGTGCCTCACTTTGATGGCACAGTCCCTGAGTTCTTTCAAAAGGAAAATGTTCTTTTATTCATTCATTCCACGAGTCAGTCCGATAATCACTGATGAAATGCCTTGACACTATTCTAAGTGCTATACTGAATTACACTGACATGATGCCTGATATCAAAGAAAAGAAATTATCTTTTAGACAAAAAGACAGACATTAAACAATATGCTGCTGTGATTTGAGGAAGCCCAATTACTAAAATGCTTTCGCAGTGCTAGTTATGAAATGGTAGAGAAGTAGTTACAGAGTGAGGCTGGTGGAAGTGGAAATGCCAGCTCTCTACCTGCTATTCCTTGTATATGGGAACAGATGATTTCT
>NW_012120709.1:2924630-2927186 GCF_000951035.1 Colobus angolensis palliatus | reverse complement strand
TATTATATAAAAATTACAAAACTTTGAAAATACTGTTAAGAGTATTTAAACTTTAAAAATACATGTTACTTACATGTGTTTTAAAGTATTTTGAAGACGTAAAGAGATAATTAAGACAAAATTCAGGATAGTAGTTAACTTCTAGAGGGGTTGGGAAGCAGAGACAAGATAACCAACTAGATGTAACCAGGAAGCACTTCTCCCACCAAGAGAGACCAAAATATCCAGTAAACTAACATACTTTGAAAAACTTTTTGAGAGAAAACACTGAGAGCTGATAGAGAGGTGATGCAGACCAGGAGGCTGAAGAGGGAGAAAGCTGCGAACCCTACACGGACTTGCTAAATGCCAGGACTAGTTCCCAACCCTGAACAGCTCCTAAGGACAGGGTGAGTGAAGTGACAACAGAACAGGCAAGCCACTCTCACTGCAGAGCTCTGAGATCTTAGCTGCAAGAGATCCCACCACTCCCCTGTGGCCTGAGAGCACTTCCGTTTCCCCAGCACAGCCAGTGCCCAATCCCAAGGGGCTAGAGGACAAAGCAGCAGACGCAGTCCCAGCACCTAAAGGGTTAAGGTATGCAGCTCTGGGGTGTGAAGCTGAGATCTGTGCTGGAACTCAGCACAGGAAGAGCCCTCACTCTCAGAATACTGAGAATATTGTGAAGTGCAGGTTCCTGGGCTGATATGCCTTCCTGGAGCTGGGCATGCCTCCCTTTACAGGACTGGTGCAGGAAAGGTATGGCTTGTCCACCAGCTGCAGCCTCTACCTGAGGCAGCCCCACAGTGCCTGGAATGTCTAACAGGCCAATGATTTGTGTAGAGAAGGCTTGGGACAAAACTCACTGGGCAGGCCACATATTGGAGCAGCCACCAGAATGAGACTCAGTTGAGGGAGAGCAAGCTGGATGGTGCACACAGCTGTCTGCTGGGCTAAAAGAATACAAAATAAAAACAAAACATACAGCCCTAGCCCCGGACTGTGGGAACCTCATCAGCTGCACACCCACAGCAACATTGCCCTATCAGGTGATACCCCACCTTTGACCTAATGCATCAACCCACCACCAGCGGACATACCCCACAACCTGCTCTGACTCTGCCAAGCACAGAAGACCAGTGGGCCTCTGGAGTGCTGAGAGTCTCCTGGTAACCTATCCTTCAGCTTGGGTAGCCCCTAAGGGAGAGGGAAGCACAGCCCACCAGGGCCCCCCTTGGGGCTAAGGAATTGTGGACTTGGCACCAGTGATTGGAGGGGGCTTCCCTGAGGCCCAAGAATGGACCTGGCAAGGGGATCATCTTTTTGCCTGTTGCCCTCCTTCCCCATCTTACCCATCAGAAAGCACTGCTATAAACACACGGAATTACAAAGAGCCATGTGGCAGAAATCCTATCTTCTGGCTGTTACTCATAAAAGTAACCTATCAGATCGCACCCTGAACACCACCACCAAAAAAAAAAAATTCTAGCATATATCGCCTATGAAATCCAGTGCAAGAAACTAGCTATAAATGAAGATCCCATAAAGAGCTTTGGCCTTCTGAAAGCACCCAGAAATGAACCATCAACTATACTCAATTTACACCACAGTCAAAGCCTCAAAGGAAATAAAGAATACAAAAACAGAAAGTCCCATCCAAACAACAGCAAATTCAAAAAGATAAAGGAACAGCAGCCCTCTCAGATGAGAAAGAATCAGTGCAAGTACGTGGGCAATTCAAACAGTCAAAGTGTCTCCTTACCTCCAAATGATCGGACTAGCTTCTCAGCAATGGTTCTTAACTGGATTGAAATGGCTGAAATGAGAGACATAGAATTCAGAACTTGAATGTCAAGGAAACATATTCAAGATTCAGGATAAAGTTGAAACCCAATCCAAGAAATCCAGTAAAATTACCCAAGAGTTGAAAGACAACACAGCCGTTTTAAGAAGGAGGCACACTGAACTTCTGGAATTGAACAATTCACTACAAGAATTTTATACTACAATCGTAAGTCATTAACAGAATAGAGCAAGCTGAGGAAAGAACCACAGGGCTTGAAGACTGATCCTTTGAATCAATTCAGTCAGATAAAAGAAAAAAAAAAGAACAAAATCACGGAGAAATGTGGGATGACATAAAGAAACCAAACCTATGACCCATTGGCATTCCTGAAAGACAAGGAGAGAGAGTAAGCAACTTGGAAAACATATTTGAGGATATAGTGCATGAAAATTTTCCCAGTCTTGCTAAAGAGGACAACTTGCAAATTCAAGAAATTCAGAGAACACCTGTGAGATATTATGCAAGATTTCCATCCTCAACATACATAGTCATCAGATTCATCAAGGTCAAAGCAAAAGAAAAAAATCCCAAGGCAGATAGAGAGAAGGGTCATCACTTAAAAAGGGAACCGCATCAGGCTAGCAGTGGATTCTCAGCAGAAAACATACATGCCGGAAGAGATTGGGGCCTATTTTTACCACCGTTAAGAAAAAAAATTCCAACCAATAATTTCATATTCTGCCAAACTAAGCCTCATAAGCAAAGGAGAGATAAAAATCCTTTTGATATAA
>NW_012120709.1:2918831-2924580 GCF_000951035.1 Colobus angolensis palliatus | reverse complement strand
CATGCAAAGGAAAACAAAAAAGAGCATGGGTCACTATTTTTCTATTAGATGAAACAGACTTAAAGCAGTAACAGTAAAAAAGGACAAAGAAGAGCTACTCGGGAGGCTGAGGCAGGAGAATCACTGGTCTCCAGGATAGAGCGAGAGTCCGCCTCAAAAAAAAAAAAAAAAAAAAAAAAAAGACCCAACCATCTTTTGTTACAGGCTCAAAGTAAAGGGATAGAGAATCTTGTACCATGCAAAGGAAAACAAAAAAGAGCACAGGTCACTATTTTTCTATTAGATGAAACAGACTTAAAGCAGTAACAGTAAAAAAGGACAAAGAAGAGCATTACATAATGATAAAAGGTTCAATTCAATAAGAACACTTAAATATCCTAAATACATATGCACACAACATCCAAGCACTCAGATTTATAAAACTGGTTATTCTAGACCTACAAAAAGACTTAGACAGCCATGCAATAATTGTCAGAGAGTTCAACACCCAGCGGACAGCATTCAATAGATTATGAGGCTCAAAATTAACAAAGAAATTCTGGAATTAAACTGGAAACTTAACCAATTGGATCAAATAGATATCTACAGAATACTATCCCACAAGCCACAAAATATACATTTTTCTCACCCACACACAAAACATACCCTAAGATAAACCACACGCTCAGCCAGAAAGCAAGTCTCAAAAAATTTTTTTAAATTGAAATCATACCAGGCACACTCTCAAACCACAGGGCAATAAAAACAGAAATCAATATCAAGATGATCTCTCAAAACTGCACAATTACATAAAAATTAGACAACTTGATCTTGAATGTTTCTTGGGCAAACAACAACAGTAAGGCAGAAATCAAAAATTTCTTCAACATTAATGAAAACAAAGACACAACATACAAAGGTCTTTGGGATACAGCTAAAGCAGTGTTAAGAGGGGAGTTTACAATGTTGAATGCCAACACAAAGAAATTAGTAACATCTCAAAATCATAATCTAACATTCTACCTAGAGAAACAAGAAAAACAAGAACAATACAACCCCAAAGCTAGCAGAAGAAAAGAAATAACTAAAATTAGTGAAGAACTGAATGAAACAGATGCAAAAGTCCATATAAAACATCAAAGAAACACAAAGCTGGTTCTATGAAAGAATAAACATGATTAATAGATGGCTAGCTAGATTAACAAAAGTGATAGAGAAGATACAAATAAGCAGAATCAGAAATGGAAAAGATGACATTACAACCAATCTCACAGAAAGACAAATGATCCTCAGAGACTACTATAAGCACCTCTACAAACACAAATTAGAAAATCTAAAAGAAATGAATAAATTTCTGGAAACACATAACTTCCCAAGATAGAACCAGGAAGAAATTGAAAACCTGAACAAATCAGTAATAAAAAAATCCACCACCAACCACAACAAAAAAGAGCCCTGGACTAGACAGGTTCACAGCCAAATTCTACAAGACATACAAAGAATTGGTACAAATCCCACTGAAACTATTCCTCAAAAAATCAAGGAAGAGGAACTCATCCCTAACTCACTCGATGAAACCAGTATTGTCCTGATATCAAAATCTGGCACAGGCACAATGAAAATTTAAAACTTCAGACCAATATTCCTGATGAACATAGATGCAAAAATCCTCAACAAAACACTAGTAAATCAAATCAATTAGCATATCAAAAAGTTAATTTACCATGATCAAGTAGACTTTATTCCTGTGAGGCAAGGTTGTTTCAACATATGCAAATCAGTAAATGTGATTTGCCGAATAAACAGAATTAAAAACAAAAACCTTTGGTCATCTCAATGGTCGCAGAAAATGCTTTCAATAAAATCCAACATCTCTTTTTGATTAAACAAAAAAACCCTCAACAAACTAGGCATCAAAGGAACATACCTCAAAATAATAAGAGCCACTTATGACAAACCCACAGTCAACATCATACTAAATGGGCAAAAGCTGGAACCATTTTCTCTGAAAGCTAGAACACAAGGATACCTACTCACCATTCCTATTCAACACAATACTGAAAAGTCCTAGCCAGAGCAATCAGGTAAGAGAAAGACCTAAAAGGCATCCAGATAGGAGAAGAAGTCAAACTATCTCTTTTCACTGACAATGTGATTCTATACCTAGAAACACCTAGAGACTCTGCCAAACGACTCCTGGAACTGATAAATGACTTCAGTAAAGTTTCAGGATACAAAATCAATGTACAAAAATCAGTTGCATTTCTAAATGCCAATAATCCTCAAGCTAAAAGTCAAATCAAGAATGTAGTAGCATTTACAATAGCCACAGAAAGAATGAAACACCTAGGAATACAACTAACCAAAGAAGTAAAAGATCTCTGCAAGGGGAACTACAAAACACTTCTGAAAGAAATCAGAAATGACACAAATAAAAAGAAAAACACTCCATGCTCATAATTTGGAAGAATCAACATCGTTAAAATAGCCATACTGCCCAAAGCAATTTACAGATGCAGTGCTATTCCTTTCAACCTACTAACATTATTTTTTATCAAATTAGAAAAAATAAACTATTCTAAAATTCATGTGGATCAAAAATAAAGAAATAGCCTATATAGCGAAAGCAATCTTAAGCAAAAGAAACAAATCCAGAAGCATCACATTGCTTGACTTCAAACTGTACTGTAAGGCTGCAGTAACCAAAACAGCATGATACTGGTACAAAACAGACACTTAGACCGATGGGACATAATAGAGAACCCAGACATAAAGCAGCACAGCTATAGCTATCTGGTCTTTGATAAGGTCATCAAAAATAAGTAATGAGGAACAAAACTCCAAGTTCAATAAGTGGTGTTGGAATAACTGACTGTCTCTTTGCAGAATAATGAATTAACTCAAAACAGATTAAAGACTTAAATGTAAACCTCAAACTATAAAAATTCTAGAAGAGAGCCTAAGAAATATCCTTCTTGGTAATGGCCTTTGCAAGAATTTGTGGTCAAGTCCTCAAAAACAATTCCAAAAAAACACAAACTTACAAATGGTATCTAATTAAACTATAGAGTTTCTGCACAGAAAGGGAAACCATCAAATTAGTAAATAGGCACCCTACACAATTGGAGAAAACATTAGAAAACTATGTATCCAACAAAAGGTTGGATATCCAGAATCTATAAGGAACTTAATTCAATAATCAAAAAAAAACCCCATTAAAAATAAGGCAAAGGACATGAACAGACACTTCTCAGATTGAGACATATGGCCGGGCTTGGTGGCTCACGTCTGTAATCCCAGTACTTTGGAAGGCCAAGGCAGGCAGATCTCTTGAGTTCAGGAGTTCAAGACCAGCTTGGTCAACATGGCAAAACCCTGTCTCTACTAAAAATACAAAAACTTGCCAGGCACTGTGGTCCACGCCTAACCCAGCTACTCGGGAGGCTGAGGAATGAGAATCGCTTGAACCCAGGAGGCAGAGGTTGCAGTGAGACAAGATCACATCACTGCACTGGAGGCTGGGTGACAGAGTGAGACTATCACAATGAGATACCATCTCACACCAGTTAGAATGGCAATCATTAAAACATCAGGAAACAACAGGTGCTGGAGAGGATGTGGAGAAATAGGAACACTTTTACACTGTTGGTGGGACTGTAAACTAGTTCAACCATTGTGGAAAACAGTGTGGCGATTCCTCAAGGATCTAGAACTAGAAATACCATTTGACCCAGCCATCCCATTACTGGGGATATACCCAAAGGATTATTAAGTTATGCTGCTATAAAGACACATGCACACATATGTTTATTGCAGTACTATCCACAATAGCAAAGACTTGGAATCAACCCAAATGTCTATCAGTGACAGACTGGATTAAAAAAATGTGGCACATATACACCACGGAATACTATGCAGCCATAAAAAAGGATGAGTTCACGTCCTTTGTAGGGACATGGATGCAGCTGGAAACCATCATTCTCAGCAAACTATCGTAAGAACAGAAAACCAAATACCACAGGTTCTCACTCATAGGTGGGGATTGAACAATGAGATCACTTGGACACAGGAAGGGGAACATCACACACCTGGTCCTATTGTGGGGAGTGGGGGGAGGGATAGCATTAGGAGATATGCCTAATGTAAATGACGAGTTAATGGATGCAGCACACCAACATGACTCATGTATACATATGTAACAAACCTGCACGTTGTGCACGTGTACCCTAGAACTTAAAGTATAATAAAAAAAGGAAATAAATAAAAAATAAAAATAAAAAATAAAAAAATAAGGCATACAAATACAAGTAGCCAAACATATGAAAAAATGCTTGTCATCACAGAGAAAACCAAATTAAAACCACAATGACATACTATCTCACACCAGTCAGAATGGATTTTCTTAAAAAGCCAAAAAATGATAGATGTTGGTGACACTGTGAAAAAAAGGGAATGCTTATACACTGTTGGTGGAAATGTAAATTAGTTCAGACACTACGGAGAGCAGTTTAGAGATTTCTCAGAGAACTTAAAACCAGCAATCCCATTACTGTGTATACCCAAAGGAAAATAAATAGTTCTTCCAAAAAAGAAACATGCATGTGGATGTTCATTGCAGCACTATTCATAGTCACAAAGACATGGAATCAACCCAGGTACCTAGCAGTGGTGAACTGAAGTTTTTAAATGTGGTACATATATACATGGAAACTTTGCAGCTATAAAAAGGAATGAAATCATGCCCTTTGCAGCAACATGGATGCAGCTGGAGGCCATTATTCTATGCAAACTCATCCAGAAACAGAAAATCAAATACTGTATATTCTCACTTTTAAGTGGGAGCTAAACATCGGGTACACTCAGACATAAACATGGGAACAACAGACACTGAGGACTACTAGAGGGGGATAGAAGGATAGGGTCAAGGGATGATAAACTACCTATTGGTTACTATGCTCATCACCTCAGTGACAGGCTCAATTGTACTCCAAATCTCAGCATCATGCAATATACCTTTGTAATAAACGGGCACATGTACCCCCGATTCTAAAATAAAAGATTACAAAGAATAGAGAGGTAGGAGGCAGAAGAGATTGGGATGGAGCACACTAAGGCCTTCAAAGGTACTAAAAATGTTCTATGATGCAACGTACATATCCTATATACATATGGAAGTAGTATTTTGGCATAGTCCTGGAATGATAAATAAGGAGCTGAATACAGTAAGTACCTCCTGGGCAGGGAACAGCGTGACTGAAAGAAAAAGAAAGGGGACATTTTGCTATATGCCATTTCAAATAATGAAAGAGAATGGATGCTCTATCATGAACCTATATTAACTACTTTAAGATAAAAAATTTACGTTAAAAGTTACAAAAACAAAATATTGGCTTGTGATTTTGTATCTCTTGGCATTTTTCATATTCTGTATAATGAACATGAACAGCCTAGCTTACTGTGTTTTAATATGGGACTGGATCCACAATGCCTGCCTCACCTCTTAATTAGAAGAAATTGTGTAATTTCTCTAAGTCTCAATTAGATCCCTTTGTAATATGCTCCAATGGAGTAGTTTCATTACCTTTACCACACCTGTAGATAATCTTCTCTGTATTGTCTACCAGACTATAAAAGCTTTAAGAAGGCAAGAATAGTGTCTGGCTTATTCATTGCTTGATCCCTAATGCCTAATAGTGTTTGCCCACTGTAATCATTATTGGTAATTATTACATATTTACTATATATAATATTTACTATATCTAATATATAG
>NW_012120709.1:2912306-2918451 GCF_000951035.1 Colobus angolensis palliatus | reverse complement strand
AAAGGTCTCGTCTGAAACTGCTTCACAGTTAACTTTTTTTTTTATGTAAGTAGAAGAAGGACACTAAAATAATGGCAACTATATGTAATATAGTAAATATATAGTTAATATTACTATATGTAATATACAAAATATATAGTTAATATTACTATATGTAATATAGGAAATATATAGTTAATATTTACTATATGTAATGTAGTCAATGTGTAATAACTACCAACAATTATTTATATGTATATATTATTACATATAACTGGACAAAAACATGACAGGCAATTGAAAAATATTTATATTTATTACATCTTTAAAAATAATTCATATCTGATACAAACATTTTAAAACACAAATTGAAAGTATTAGAAAGCTTTTCACAATTTTATAGGATACTCATAGGGTAAACTTAAATTTGGGGTTTTTGTATAAAGGCTTCAAGGATGTTGCAACTCTTTCAAGGATAGAGTAGACTAGTTAGGTAATGATTTTAGGGATTTATTAGTTTGTAAAATTATATCACAATTCTTTATTTTTAAAAAGTTAAACAAGCAAATAAATTGAAATACATACTTCACGCTGGGAAAACTATTCCTAGGCATGCTTTTGGTTTATTGAATGGCATAATAAATTGGTTGGTAATAATTTATACTTGAATCATTTGAACTTTGAATATCACAAAATCAGTTTACCATAAAATTATATAATTGGTTACAAAGAGGCTTAAACCAAAAATAGACATCAGTAAAAACTACAGATAATTGGAGCACTTACTTCTTTCCCATGAAATAGGGTATTTTCCCCATGGCTCTGTTATCTGAATTATTTAATAATTTTAAATCTAGGAGTAGATACAGCATCAAACTTAAAATTAGGTATCCATGTTGCTTATCTCTCAGTTTGACTTATCCCAGATAAGGAGTTTGGGACTAAATCAATCCCCTGTATCCTGTGATGACTACAGAGATTTCCTTCACCAAAAATCAGATTACAGCCTTTTTTCTTGAGAGCTGTGAGTACATTACAGGACTTAGAAGCATATTCTGTACTTTTCTTCCCCTCTTCCAAATGTTATCCAGTTATTTGGCTGGGGCTTCTGTCTTGCCTTCCAGTCACTACTTTTCATCCATCACATTTCCCATTATCCCAGTTTCTAACTGACTAGTCCTGTACTCTAGGCCCCTGTTGGAGGCCCTGGCCCCTGCCTAAGTTTTATGTATACTTCTCTCTAAAGTTGAGTCTCTACTTTCACCTCTTAGACACTACACTGGATTCCAATAGGTGTGAACAGATGTCTCTTCTTCCTCCTACAACAGCATTATCAAATGTTTATTTGGTTGTATTTTGAACCCTTCCAGCAACAGGAAGCTCAAAAGCAGGTCATTCCATGGTTAACTATCTCTAGCTCTTTGTTTGAAAGTGCTGCAAATGGACCCAATATTCTGACTTGCAATTCTACTCTTTAGGATTACATAAAAACTGAATGTGGAGACATTTAGAATAAGTAAGTTCAATTTTCAACTGATGTGATCTATGGAGACACTGATCAATGTTATTTGTCCATGCCCCAGGTTCTCAATATTTTTCAAATGTGGTGGATGGGGAATATTCAAAAGTGGAATTGTTGATTCAAAGGGAAGATACAATTTTTATTTTTTCAAATAGTTAAATTGTTCTCAATATTCTTGCATCAGTTAATACTCCCACCAGCAATGCATAAGATTTCCTAGTCTCTATACCCTTAAAAACTTGGTGTATACTCAGAATTTATACTGTTTGCCATAAAAAATAAATAAATAAATGTTACCTTATTTTTCTAATATTGTGTGTTAAGTTGAACATTTTTTATTTGTTTAAAGTGGAATTTATTTACATTGACTGGTGAATCTTATGCCCACTTAAATATTGAGCTGAAGTTGTCATTCCTACTCATTACAGGGAGCTTGAATTTAATCAGATAAAGTAGATGTTTGTCTATGATATTAAGTAAAAATGTGTTTTCTCAGACTTGTTTTTCTTTGGTAATGGGATTTCGTGTAACGAGGTCTTCTTTTTCAAATTTTTAAAGATTCATTTTTATCAATCCTTTTTGGCCTGTAACTTTTATCTTTTACTTAAATAAACCTGTCAGTTATCAGAATATTAAAAACCTATTCTTTTTCTAATACTTTGGTGATTTTTTTAATATTTAAGTTTTTGAACCATCTGACCATTTATGTGAAAAGTGAGAAGTAGAAATCTAACTAGTTTGTTAAAGAGGACAATTATTAAAACATATTTCTTTCTCTTTTTTATTATACTTTATGTTCTGGGGTACATGTGCACAATGTGCAGGATTGTTACGTAGGTATACATGTGCCATGTTGGTTTGCTGCACCCATCAACTCATCATTTCCATTGGCTATTTCTCCTAATGCTATCCCTCCCCCAGCCCCTCACCCTACAACAGGCCCCAGTGTGTGATGTTCCCCTCCCTGTATCCACATGTTCTCACTGTTCAACTCCCACTTATGAGTGAGAACAGGTGGTATTTGGTTTTCTGTCCTTGTGATACTTTGCTGAGAATGATGGTTTCCAGCTTTATCCATGTCCCTGCAGAGGACATGAACTCATCCTTTTTCATGGCTGCATAGTATTCCATGGTGTATATGTGCCACATTTTCTTTATCCAGTCTATTATTGATGGGCATTTGGTTTGTTCCAAGTATTTGCTACTGTGAATAGTGCCACAATAAACATACTTGTGCATGTGTCTCTATAGTAGCATGATTTATAATCCTTTGGGAATATACCCAGTAATGGGATTGCTAGGTCAAATGGTATTTCTAGTTCTAGATCCTTGAGGAATTGCCACAGTGTCTTCCACAATGGTTGAACTAATTTACGCTCCCATCAACATTATAAAAGCATTCCTATTTCTCCACATCCTATCCAGCATCTGTTGTTTCCTGACTTTTTAATGATTGTCATTCTAACCGGCATGAGATGGTATCTCATTGTGGTTTTGGCATGTCTCTAATGACCAGTGATGATGAGCATTTTTTCATGTCTGTTGGCTGCATAAATGTCTTCTTTTGAGAAGACACTATTCATATCCTTTGCCCACATTTTGATTGGGTTGTTTGTTTTTTACTTGCAAATTTGTTTAAGTTTTTTGTAGATTCTGTATATTAGCCCATTGTCAGATGGATACATTGCAAAAATTTTCTTCCATTCTTTAGATTGCCTGCTCACTCTGCTGATAGCTTCTTTTGCTGTGCAGAAGGTCTTTAGTTTAATTAGATCCCATATGTCTATTTTTGGCTTTTGTTGCCATTGCTTTTGGTATTTTAGTCATAAAGTCTTTGCCCATGCCTGTCCCGAATGGTATTGCCTAGGTTTTCTTCTAGGGTTTTTATGGTTTTAGGTCTTACACCCACGGAGCCCAGCAAGCTAAGATCCTTTGGCTTGAAATTCTAGCACAGCCGCCTGAGACCAACCTGGGATGCTGGAGCTTAGCAGGGGGAAGGGCATCTGCCATTGCTGAAGCTTGAGTAGGTGGTTTTGTGCTCACAGTGTAAACAAGCTGCCAGGAAGCTTGAACTGCATGGAGCCCACCGCAGCTCAGCAAGACTGACTGCCTCTCTAGATTCCACCTCTGTGGGCAGGGTATATCTGAAAAAAAGGCAGCAGCTCCAGTCAGGGACTTATAGATAAAACCCTCATCCCCCTGGGACAGAACACCTGGGGGAAGGGGCAGCTGTGAGCACAGCTTCTCCAGACTTAAACATCCCTGCCTGACAGCACTGAAGAGAAAAGTGGTTCTCCTAACACAGGGTTTGAGCTCTGATAATGGACAGACTGCCTCCTCAGGTGGGCCCCTGACCCCCTTGTAGCCTGACTGGGAGATACCTCCCAGTAGTGACTGACAGAACCTCATACAGCAGAACTCTGGTTGGCATCTGGTGGGTGCCCCTCTGGGAAGAAGCTTCCAGAGGAAGGATCAGGCAGCAATATTTGCTGTTCTGCAGCCTCCGCTGGTGATACCCAGGCAAACAGGGTCTGGAGTGGACCTCCAGCAAACACAAATAGACCTGCAGCTGAGGGACCTGACTATTAGAGGGAAAACTAACAAACAGAAAGGAATAGCACCAACATCAACAAAAAGGACATCCACACCAAAACCCCATCTGTAGGTCACCAACATCAAAGACCAAAGGTAGATAAAATCAGAAGGATGGGGAGAAACCAGAGCAGAAAGGCTGAAAATTCCAAAAACCAGAATGCCTCTTCTCCTCCAAAGGATCACAGCTCCTCACTGGCAAGGGAACAAAACTGGATGGAGAAAGAGTTTTAAGAGTTGACGGAAGTAGGCTTCAGAAGGTCAGTAATAACAAACTTCTCCAAGCTAAAGGAGCATGTTCTAACCCATTGCAAGGAAGCTAAAAACCTTGAAAAAAAGGTTAGAGGAATGGCTAACTAGAATAACCAGTGTGGAGAAGAACATAAATGATGTGATGGAACTGAAAAACACAGCATGAGGACTTCACGAAGCATACACAAGCTTCCATAGCCAATTTGATCAAGTGGAAGAAAGGATATCAGGGATTGAAGATCAAAATAATGGAATAAAGTGAGAAGACAAGATTAGAGAAAAAAAGAGTGAAAAGAAATGAACAAAGCCTCAAAGGAATATGGGACTATGTGGAAAGACCAAATAAATGTTTGATTTGTGTACCTGAAAGTGACAGGGGAGAAAGGAACCAAGTTAGAAAACACTCTTTAGGGTATTATCCAGGAGAACTTCCCCAACCTAGCAAGGCAGGCCAACATTCAAATTAAGGAAATACAGAGAACACCACGAAGATATTTCTCAAGAAGAGCAACCCCAAGACACATAATCATTGGATTCACCAAAGTTGAAATGGAGGAAAAAATGTTAAGGGCAGCCACAGAGAAAGGTTGGGTTACCCACAAAAGCAAATCCATCAGACTAACAGCTGATCTCTTGGCAGAAACGCTACAAGCCAGAAGGCAGTGGGGGCCAATATTCAACATTCTTGAAGAAACTAATTTTCAACCCAGAATTTCATATCCAGACAAATTAAGCTTCATATGTGAAGGAGAAACAAAATCCTTTACAGACAAGCAAATGCTGAGGATTTTGCCACCACCAGGCCTGCCTGACAAGAGCCCCTGAAGGAAGCACTAAACATGGAAAGGAACAACCAGTACCAGCCGCTGCAAAACAAGGCCAGATTCTAAAGAAACTGCATCAACTAATGGGCAAAATAACCAGCTAGCATCATAACAACAGGATCAAATTCACACATAACAATATTAACCTTAAATGTAAATGGGCTAAATGCCCCAATTAAAAGACACAGACTGCCAAATTGGATAAAGAGTCAAGACCCATCATTATGCTGTATTCAGGAGACCCATCTCACATTCAAAAATACACATAGGCTCAAAATAAAGGGATGGAGGAAGATCTACCAAGCAAATGGAAAGCAAAAAAAAGCAGGGGTTGCAATCCTAATCTCTGACAAAACAGACTTTAACCCAACAAAGATCAAAAAAGACAAAGAAGGCCATTACATAATGCTAAAGGGATCAATGCAACAAGAAGAGCTAACTATCCTAAATACACACACACACACACACAATACAGGAGCACCCAGATTCATACGGCAAGTTCTTAGAGACATACAAAGAGACTTAGATTCCCACACAATAATAATGGGAGACTTTAACATGCCGCTATCAATATTAGGCAGATCAACAAGACAGAAAATTAACAAGGATATCCAGGAATTGAACTCAGCTCTGGACCAACCAGATCTAATAAAAATCTACAGAACTCTCCACCCCAAATCACAGAATATACATTCTTCTTGGCACCATATCACATTTATTCTAAAATTGACCACATAATTGGAAGTAAAACACTCCTCAGCAAATGTAAAAGAACAGAAATCACAACAAACTGTCTCTCACACCACAGTGCAATCAAATTAGGACTCAGGATTAAGAAACTCACTCAAAACCACACAAGTACATGGAAACTGAACAACCTGCTCCTGAATGACTACAGGGTACACAGCGAAATGATAGCAGAAATAAAGATGTTCTTTGAAACCAATGAGAACAAACATACAACATATCAGAATCT
>NW_012120709.1:2864810-2912256 GCF_000951035.1 Colobus angolensis palliatus | reverse complement strand
CAGAATCTCTGGGACACATTTAAAGCAGTGTGTAGAGGGAAATTTATAGCACTAAATGCCCACAAGAGCAAGCAGGAAAGATCTAAAATTGACACCCTAACATTACAATTAAAAGAACTAGAGAAGCAAGAGCAAATACATTCAAAAGCTAGCAGAAGGCAAGAAATAACTAAGATCAGAGCAGAACTGAAGGAGATAGAAGCACAAAAAAACCCTTCAAAAAATCAATGAATCCAGGAGTTGGTTTTTTGAAAAGATCAACAAAATTGATAGACCACTAGCAATACTAATAAGTAAGAAAAGAGAGAAGAATCAAATAGAACCAATAAAAAATGATAAATGGGATATCACCACCAATCCCACAGAAATACAAACTACCATCAGAGAATACTATAAACACCTCTACACAAAGAAACTAGAAAATCTAGAAGAAATGGATACATTCCTGGACACATACACCCTCTCAAGACTAAACCAGGAAGAAGTGGAATCTCTGAATAATAGACTAATAACAGGTTCTGAAATCGAGGCAATAATTAATAGCCTACCAAGCAAAAAAAAAGTTCAGGACCAGAAGGATTCACAGCCGAATTCTATCAGAGGTACAAAAAGGAGCTGGTACCATTCCTTCTGAAACTACTCCAATCAATAGAAGAAGAGGAAATCATCCCTAACTCATTCTATGAGGCCAGCATCATCCTTGTAACCAAAGCCCGGCAGAGACACAAGAAAAAAAGAGAATTTTAGACCAATATCCCTGATGAACATTGATGCAAAAATCCTCAATAAAATACTAGCAAAGCAAATCCAGCAGCACATCAAAGAGCTTATCCACCATGATCAAGTGGGCTTTATCCCTGAGATGCAACGCTGGTTCAACATACACAAATCAATAAATGTAATCCACCACATAAACAGAACCAACGACAGGAACCTCATGATTATCTCAAATGATGCAGAAAAGGCCTTTGACAAAATTCAACAGCTCTTCATGCTAAAAAACTCTCAATAAACTAGGTATTGATGGAACATATCTCAAAATAATAAGAGCTATTTATGATGAACCCACAGCCAATATCATACTGAATGGGCCAAAACTGGAAGCATTCCATTTGAAAACTGGCAAAAGACAAGGATGCCCTCTCTCACCACTCATATTCAACATAGTGTTGGAAGTTCTGGCCAGGGCAATCAGGCAAGAGAAAGAAATAAGGGGTGTTCAATTAGGAAAAGAGGAAGTCAAATTTTCCCTGTTTGCAGATGACATGATTGTATATTTAGAAAACTCCATATCTCAGCCCAAAATGTCCTTAAGCTGATAAGCAACTTCAGCAAAGTCTCAGGATACAAAATCAGTGTGCAAAAATCACAAGCATTCCTATACACCAATAACAGACAAGCAAAGAGCCAAATCATGAGTGAACTCCCATTCACAATTGCTACCAAGAGAATAAAATACCTAGGAATCCAACTTACAAGGGATGTGAAGGACCTCTTCAAGGAGAACTAGAAACCACTGTTCAACGAAATAAAAGAGGACACAAACAAATGGAAGAACATTCCATGCTTATGGATAGAAAGAATCAATATTGTGAAAATGGCCATACTGCCCAAAGTAATTTATAGATTCAATTATATCCCCATCAAGCTACCACTGACTTTCTTCACAGAATTGGAAAAAACTACTTAAAATTTCTTATGGAACCGAAAAAGAGCCTGCATAGCCAAGACAATCCTGGACAAGAAGAAGGAGGCATCGTGCTACCTGACTTCAAACTATACTACAAGTCTACAGTAACAAAAACAGCATGGTACTGATACCAAAGCAAATATACAGATCAATGGAACAAAACAGAGGCCTCAAAAATATCACCACACATCTATAACCATCTGATCTTTGACAAACCTGACACAAACAAGCCATGGGGAAAGGATTCCCTATTTAATAAATGGTACTGGGAAAACTGGCTAGCCATATATAGAAAGCTGAAACTGGATCCTTTCCTTACACCTTATACAAAAATTAAATCACGATGGATTAAAGACTTAAATGTAAGACCTAAAATATTATGTCTTACACTGTTGTAAAACATACTATACTAAATTTCCATATGTGTTTAGGTTTATTTATGAATTTTAAAATTTCATAAAATTGTTTAGTCTATTGTATGCTGGTACAAATCTTTAATTATTATATCTTTATAATATGATTTAATATCTGAAATGCTAGTTTCCTCTAATTATTCCTTCTCTTTCTAAGGTTTTTCTGTCTATTCTTCTATGTAAACCTTAGAATTGTCTTTAGTTCAAAAAGAAAGAAATCCTGTTGGTATTCAGGTGTACTTATATTAATAATAAATGTATAGTAAGTCGTAATGAAATTTTCATATGAATTTAAAATTCTAAAGTAAGGAGAATATATGTTTTTATAATATTGAGACTTTTTATCATACAAAATCTGTCTCTCTACTAAATCATGTATGCTTTTACATCCTTCAATATCATTTTTACCTACATAGAGCTTCAAAGACATTTTTCAGGTATTTCATATGTTACTTACTAAAGTTGACCTTTGAATAAAACAGAGCCTGGGGGTACTGACTCCCACACAGTTGAAAACTTTTTTTATTTTTTTGAGATGGGGTCTCACTCTGTCTCCCAGGCTGGAAATGCAGTAACACAAATTTGGCTCACTGAAACCTCTGCCTCCCAGGTTCAAGGGGGGTCCTCCCACCTCAGGCTCCTGAGTAGCTGGGATTCCAGAAACGTGCCACCACATCTGGCTAATTTTTTTTGTATTTTTGGTAGAGACGGAGTTTTTTTCATGGTGCTCAGGCTAGTCTCGAACTCCTGAGCTCAGTAGATCCACCTGCCTCAGCCTCCCAAAGCACTGGGATTGCAGGTGTGAGCCACACCATGCCGGCCACTATGTATAATTTTTGGCTCACCCAATAACTGCTAATAACCTACTGTTGACCAAAAGCTTTACTGACAACACAAAGCCAATTAACACATATTTTGTATTTCACATGTATTATATATTGTATTCTTATATTAAAATAGAGAAAAGAAATTGTTATTAAGAAAATCATAAGGAAGAGAAAATATACTTTTTATCAAGTGGAAATGGATCATCAAAGATCTTCATTCTCCTCATTTTCACATTGAATAGGCTAAGGAGGAACAAGACGTTGGTCTTGCTATATTGGGGTGGCAGAGGCAGACGAGGTAGAGAAGGTGGGAGGGGAGGCAAGAGAGGCGGGTATACTCAGTGTAACTTTATGGAAATACATCATAATTTCTAACTTTTTTTTCCTTTCTCTAAAAATGTTTCTATACTTTATACATTTTTCTTTCACCATAAGAAAAACTGATTTAGTTTTTTCAGTGCCCATATCATGGAAGGGTCCATGTTGTAAAAGAAGTCAAAAGCAGTCTTGAATAATCAGAACCATTCTGCTAGATTGTCTAATGTTAATTTGTTTTCTGGAACTGCTTCTTCATCTTTTCATTGCCTGGCTATAGTTCAGAAGCTCTCATCTCCATCAAGTCATCATCTGTTAATTTCTCTGATGTGGTGTCTATTAGTTCTTAAACTTCTCCAAGATCCATATCATGAAATCCTTCACCTCCACTCGCCAACATTTTTCTGCAGTATCTACAATCTCTTTCATGATATCCTTGACTGACTCTGTTGTAAATCCTGTGAAGTCATGCACAACATCTGGACGCAATTTTCTCCAGCCGGAATTTATTGTTTGAAGCTTAATGGCTTTCACAGCTTTTTCTATAATAATGACATCTTCAGTGGTGTAATCCTTCCAGTCTTTCATAATGTTTTCTATATTCTCTGTGCCAGTGTTTCTTTTTTTCACAGCATTGACAATCCTCTCTATAGAGTACCATGGGTAATGAGCCTTAAGGTCTTATGATCCCCTTATCTAGAAGTTACATTAGAGATGATCTGTCTGCAGGCAATTAGATCACTTCAGCACTGCTGGTGTTGAACTTATGGGGTTCTGAATGGCCAAGGGCATTGTTCAATATCAAAGGAACTTTAAAAGGCAATCCCTTACTGGTGAGGGACTTCCTTACTTTAGGGACAAAGCATCAATCCTAAGGACTCAGAAAAAGGATTCTCATTGTCCAGGACTTCCTGTAGTACAACCAAAAGACGGGCAGTTGGTGTTTATCATTCCCCTTCAAGGCTCAAGACTTAGCAGCTTTACAGATAAAGGTGGTCCTAATCACAAACCTAACTGTGTTAGCCAACAGTAGAATTGGCCTACCCTTTCCTGCCTAAATCTTGGTGCTCACTTCTTTTCCTTACACTAATAAATGTCCTGTATGGCTTTTATTTTTTTTCCAGAATAGGGTACTTTTTTTCTTCATTAAATACCTGTTCAGGTAGGTATCCCTTCTCCTTGATGATTTTTTTAATAGTATCTGGGAACTCATCTGCTCCCTCTTCTTGGTCAGCAGAAGCTGCATCCCTTGTTATCTTTACATTTTTTAAGCCAAACTTCTTTCTAAAATTATCAAACTACAATTTGCTGGCATTAAATTCTCCAGCTTTAGATCCTTCCCCTTCCTTTTGCTCTCAGTTGTCATGTACTGACTTCGCTTTTTCGGCAATCATATTAGAGTCTATACGTATGCCTTTCTGATAGCAATTCTGAACCGAAATAAAAGCTGCATTTTCAATATGAGATAAAAACATATTTCACAAAAAGCACAAGGATTTTGCACCTAGTACTATAGCTGCAGCAATGGCTTTGTCAATTTCTTTGCTTTTTTTTTTTTTTTTTTTTTTTTCTGTACAATGGTCCTTACATTAGATTCATCTACCGTAAAGTGGTGGGCAACCGCAGCTGCAGACCTCAATCTGTAGTAGTAGATATCGAGCAATTCCACTTTTTCTTATAATGTCATGACTTTACTGTGCTTCTTGGGAAAATTTCCAGCATCAATAGTGGCATTTTGTATGGATCCTATACTGTTATTTAAGGTTTACTCTATTGCGCAACATACAATGAAAAACTATATGAGAGCTGTGATAGATCACTTTTAACAGATATAAAATTTATTGCAGAGACGAATTACTTGACGATGATTAGCCTCACAATGTGTTTTAAAGGGATACTGGCAACACTTGAGCTCACTGCCATAGCAACAGGAGGTGACAATGAAATAATTAAAATAATACTTTATGTACTATAGTTAATTTTATGCAGTTATGATTTAATAGCACATCTTTACATGTGTTACATTTCTCTCGACTATGAATGAGAGTGCAATGTACAGGTTTACAGGTGTTTGTTTGTGTGTGTGTGTTTTAATAAATTTTCACTTTTTATAATGGATTTTTATATATTTTATGGTAGTAAATATAATATCTACATATATCTTATGCATTCATGACTTTTTTGTTCTTTTTGATATTTCTAGATCATGTGGTTCTTCTGAGAGTTTTTCAAATTGTTGCAAATCTCCAAAAAATTTTACAATATATTTATTGAAAAAATTTTGCATATAAGTAGACCCCTGCAGTGCAAACTTGCATTGTTCAAGAGTCAGCTGTACTTACTAATGAGAATTTTTGTTCCAAAATAAATTTGTTCTAAAATAATTGATTTTTTATTTTGTTCTAAAATAATTATTTTCATGTTAATTAGCTTGACTGTGAAGATTTCATAATATTTACCAAATCATCAAGTGTGATGATGCTAAATCATTGAGGTTATACACCTTAAATAGATATAATTTTTAATTGTTGACTAAGCCTCAATAAAATTAGGAAAATAAGCAAATAAAATAATTATGGCTAAACTGATTTTTACATAGTTGATATCTGACTTGCTTTTTTGATACTTGACTTAATTATTTGATATTGGATTTTCATTAGTTCTAATAGTTTTCAGTTACCTCTGTTTCTAAGAAGGCTTGGTAAATACTATAAATAAATATAGGTATTTACATACTTTTCTGTTCAGTGATTATAGTTTATCATTTCTGTTTCATGACCCAATGCATTGATCATAACTTTTAGAGTCATAGTAAAACCATAGTGATCACAGAGATATTATTTTCCTTTTAAATTTCAAGAGAAATATCTCTGATTCAATATGAAGTAAGGAATATGTAAATATGAACATTATTACATTGTAGAAATACTCTTATTACTAGAATGCTAACGTTAATTTGGGAAAGAAAGTTTAAGAGTTTTTTATCTTGTTTTCTTTTGCTTTTGGACAAAAACTTTCCTACTTCTAGTAGGAAGTTATGTTTTCTCCCTTACACATCAATGTTATAAAAGAAAAAAAAACTGAAAGTAAAAAGGGAATTATGAACATTTTATGTTAGTTTGGTTTGTCACAATTAATTGATCATTCCATCTACAAATATTGATTTCATGCATATCAAGTGTCTGCATTCATTAATTACCCAATAATTTTCAATCAAGAAAAGAGTTAAATATTCTTTCACATAATTCCATTTCATCTCAATTTTTTCGCCTACCTATTGCTCCTAAATACCTACCTTAAAAGTATTAAGAAAGTATGATAGTTGGTATATGTGGTGACCTGGTGCATTTTTTAATAAATAAATTCTTATCGACTGAACCCTTCTGTGCATGAAAGTATAGTAGAATGAATAAGCAGAAAAGCTCTGGAAAGAGAATGCATGGGTTCTAAATCCTAGTTCTCCCACTTACTAGATGTTATTATATTTCATCAATTTAAGGATTCACTTTTTTCATATTTTAACATCTCAAAGTGATTGGCTTCTTGACATACATGGCATAGTCATAATTTTACTCAGTGATTTCTCTCATAGTGTTAAGATAAAAAGTTATGCATCTTGTAATGAATGAGATAAATAATAAATTAAAATGTTGACCTTGGATATGTTATGTAATTATATGTTATAATTTAATTAATACAATAATCAGACTTACAGTAAAACATTAAATGTATTACATGTAAAGACATCTACAACTGTATCAGATATTTAGCGAGTGCTCAATACTATATATTTGTTATTGCTTGAAAATTAAAGATTAGTCATACCAAATGCCCATTACTGTACTGTACTCGAACAAGTGTTGAACAAGAATGAGCTAGACGCTTTTCTATATTTTTTCACATTTAGTCCACACAACAGCCTAATACTTATAATATTATCCCTATATAATAGATAAGAAAAAATATAGCAAATTACTTCCTCAAAATGAAATAATGAAAGTAGCAAAACCATGAGTCAGTTGCAGATTTTTTTCTTTTTGTTTTTTAATTTTCTTTTGTTTGGATACAGAGTTTCCCTGTATATGTGATTCCCTGTATGTATGTGTGTATATATATATATACACACACACACACACACACACACACGCATGTGATGTATATGTATATATATACACATACACATATATACCATAAGAGTATTTCAAAATATACATGTGTATTACATTCTATTAAGTGAATAAAAAAACTTCAAACAACACTGAAATATAAAAGCTGTTAAGGAAAATTTCCTTTGATTTCATTGACATAATCAATTTGACAAATCACAAAATAGATCACAGAAAAATGTCAACTGATTGCCTTTAATATATGAATCTTGATGAAAATGGTATCCAATTTAATATATCAAGTTTACCTAAAATGCTTTTGTCTGCTGACACATTGTGAAATAGTTTGCTGGCATCAATAAGAAGAAGAACTGCTGAGAGGCTGAGTTCCTGAAACGTCTGAAATATTCATCATCAATTTTGTTATCAGTTATTTACTAATCAAACTTTTACATCGTGATATCCAGACTGAATATGTAATTAATAGGAAAATGTAATGTCAAGGAAAAATGCAGCCAATGAGTTGCTTAAACATACTGTTTCATTAAAAAGAGACTCTTTAACACTTGTTTATAAAATTCTAATAGCAACTGTTCTCATCTTCTGTCAACATCTTAATAACCTCATATTTGTTTTCTAAAAATTTATCTTCTCCTAATAAATCACTCTTCAAGAGCCCTGGCATCTAATTACGTATTTAAACTTATTTGTTATATCAACTTATAATGAAGACGAAGCCTATTAGAGCAGGCAGTTCATTTCAAGTTCAAGTGATGAGCAACCATAATTCAGGAATTCAGCAAGCAGAACCGATGCTCAAAAAGTGATGAAAAGCAATCCAAGTTCATGCCAGTACATGGTATCCTAAGAATATGTTTGAATTTTCCCACTTAAGTGCCAAATTCTGAGTCAGGGTTTTAGATCTTTTTCAATTTCTGCTTTTATACTTCTGCTAACAGGAATTAATTATCTACCTACTAAGTAAAAGCAATAATTGCACAAAATAAATAGGGAGATAATTAATTAGTATAATAAACAGTAAATGATTGCTTTAACACACTCAAATAACAAGGGAAGCCAGTCTGTCCCTTTGTTTCTTCCTAAAGGCAGGAGAGAAACATGCCTGCAGTGACACGAGTACAGATAGGCATAATTGTCTGATGAAACTGAACCTTACCACTAGAATTGACGATCCACACCACTGAGTTTTTCCTCTCTGTGAAGAAACTCCCAGTGAATATATTTTGCTTCTGCTAGTACTCTTCATTCCTAAGTAACTTGATGAAAAGTCTCTACATCT
Source organism: Colobus angolensis palliatus (assembly GCF_000951035.1). Classification (NCBI taxonomy): domain Eukaryota; kingdom Metazoa; phylum Chordata; class Mammalia; order Primates; family Cercopithecidae; genus Colobus; species Colobus angolensis. The sequence continues at coordinate 2,903,605 of NW_012120709.1, read as the reverse complement.
GGGAGAAAGATTCCATTCATTGAAATGTAATTTGCAATAGTTGGATTTTATTAATATAATCTCTGACACTTACCCTAACCATGTCCCTAATCCAATTTAGATTTTACTGACTTTGGTTTGGCTCTGTGTCCCCACCCAAATCTCATCTTGTAGCTCCCACAACTCCCATGTGTTGTGGGAGGGACCCAGTGGGAGTTGACTGAATTATGGGTGTGGGTCTTTCCCCTGCTGTTCTCGTGATATTGAATGGGGCTCACGATATCTAATGGTTTTTAAAAACGGGAGTTGCCCTGCACAAGCTCTCTTTTTGCCTGCCACCATCCAAGTAAGACGTGATTTGCTCCTCCTTGTTTTGCACCATGATTGTGAGGCTTCCCCAGCCACATGGAAGTCCAATTAAACCCCCTTCTTTTGTAAATTGCCCAGTCTCTGGTATGTCTTTATCATACATACATACATACATGAGAATGGACTAATACACCAAGTGATTAGAAATAAGAATTGTCCAGCTTCTTTTAATAATTAAAAACAGGTCTACAATTCTAGTCTAACTTCTGAAGGAATACATGGTTAAAATAAAAAGACATTCAAGAGGGAGATAGCATCGGAGCGTAAACCTGGATAATAAGTACTGACCACAACAGGGAGCTAGGGCTCAGTCCCAACCTGAGATTGTGACATTTTCAGAAGAGCTAAGGGATGGAAGAGATCTTAGAGAATTCAAGAACAAGCATCACCTTCAAAATCAGAAGATGCTGAGTCCATTTGGGAAAAGGAAAAGTCATTAACACTGGGCCATTGTTAATTTTATATTCTGAACAAACAGTAATGTAACTCATCCCTGTGTTATCAGAATCAGCCTCTAGCTCTTAGAAGTGGATTATCCACGTATTCCTCAATACTTTACTTAGATAACCCTGTAGAACAAGAAGAAAATCTTTAATTCTGCTTTTCTTCCAAATACCATTAATGTTTATAGGGTCTCTGATGGCGAGTGATGATGAGCATTTTTTCATGTGTCTGTTGGCTGTATGAATGTCTTCTTTTAAGAAATGTCTGTTCATATCCTTTGCCCACTTTTTGATGGGGTTGTTTGTTTTTTTCTTGTATATCTGTTTGAGTTCTTTGTAGATTCTGGATATTAGCCCTTTGTCAGATGAGTAGATTGCAAAAATTTTCTCCCATTCTGTAGGTTGCCTGTTCACTCTGATGGTAGTTTCTTTTGCTGTGCAGAAGCTCTTTAGTTTAATGAGATCCCATTTGTCAATTTTGGCTTTTGCTGCCGTTGCTTTTGGTGTTTTAGACATGAAGTCCTTGCCCATGCCTATGTCCTGAATGGTACTACCTAGATTTTCTTCTAGGGTTTTTATGGTATTAGGTCTAACATTTAAGTCTCTAATCCATCTTGAATTAATCTTCGTATAAGGAGTAAGGAAAGGATCCAGTTTCAGCTTTCTACTTATGGCTAGCCAATTTTCCCAGCACCATTTACTAAATAGGGAATCCTTTCCCCATTTCTTGTTTCTCTCAGGTTTATCAAAGATCAGACGGCTGTAGATGTGTGGTATTATTTCTGAGGACTCTGTTCTGTTCCATTGGTCTATAGCTCTGTTTTGGTACCAGTACCATGCTGTTTTGGTTACTGTAGCCTTGTAGTATAGTTTGAAGTCAGGTAGTGTGACGCCTCCAGCTTTGTCCTTTTGACTTAGGATTGTCTTGGCAATGCGGGCTCTTTTTTGGTTCCATATCTTTATACCTACTCGTACCTTTACAATCACATTGGCTCAGAGACTTAATTTATTTTCCCACACAAGAGACTGAGAATAAGAAAAGAATTCTGCTGCAGTGAGTATTCAAAGTATAAAGGTCAGGTTTCCAGTTCAGGAGAGCTATTATATTCAAACAACAATATGGAAAAATTATTTAACTATTTATTTAACACGATAGGAAAACAATTTATGAAAAGAGTTCAGTGAAAATTGACAACTTTAATAAACAACCTGGGAAATCTCTGTGTTTGAGAAATTTCTTTTCTCTGTTTTGTTTTTTAAATTATATGCAGAACGCTTCAGAAATAACAGGAATAACTTCTCTTTTACCACTCTTTGAGACTTTCTGAAGTCTATAAAAGTATTTGATAAAAGGTTATCTTGCATCTGTGGCAGTAATAGGACAAATACTGAACATCAAAAGCGAGACTGTGACAAATATTTTGACACAATCTTACAATCACAGTGACATATACAATAAAGTATTAGAAATAAAGAAAAATACTCTGACAGTATGCCAAGTGCAGACACTTTCATATCAAAAGAGACAACAAAATACAATTACAGTACAGGAAAAAATAAAAATAAAAAGGAGGGCAGAGAACAGATAGGTCTTGGCACGAAATGCTGAGATTTCAAACTGAATTTAACAGAAAACAGCACTGATAGGCCTTTGGCTGCCATGATGACAATGGTATAATTGACACACTCTCAGGAAAAGAAAATAATTGGTTTCATCAAGCGGAGCAGAAAAAGTGTCATCTAGCAAGCAGTGACAGAAGTCATGGCAGATGCCTAGCCATCAAGGAAGAGCAAGGGCCTGCTCTAGCTCTGTGAAGGAGCAACCCAGAGAACACCATCACCTAACACATTGTGAATCCTTTTTAAATCAGAAACTGAATATATTACTTTATTTTGGTTGGATGCATTTTGCTGGGAATTAAATATCACAGTATTCTTAGTAGAAGTTCATTTCTAGACAGCAAAAATAAGGTCTACATTTTGACTTGGCAGTTTTGTGGGAGCTAATTTATGGAGCAGTAATAAAAACATTTTTAGGGAAAAAAAGGTAGTTTTTAGCAGTTGACATACTCGAGGCAATAATTATAGGCATTTGATTTATGAGTCTGAATGCATTTGATAATAAGAGACTACTTATACTTGAATCTGACGTAGTAAGTACAAATGCTACATTCCACTCCACGCTATAAAAAATTGCCCATGTGCATGGTGGTGCACACCTGTAGTCCCTGCTACTCGGGAATTTAAAGCAGGAGAATCACTTGAACCTGGGAGGCGGAGGTTGCAGTGAACCGAGATTGCGCCACTGTACTCCAGCCTGGAGACAGAGAGAGACTCCACCTTAAAAAATAAATAAAAAATTTTAAAAATGCCCATCTGTAATTTTTGTAGTCTATATAATCAAGAACGGTGGGAGCAAGAAGGTTAACATTAAGCAAGAAGGGATACCATCAAATAAATTTAATATCATAATTGTTCTGATAATTGTATAGATCATATCAATATTTTTAAAATTATTGGTTATTAGAAAATCATTGAGAATGTTTTTCATGCTGAAAAATGTGTGTCTTACACTCAGTTGCCTTCTTTAGTAAAATACCAAGTCTAGGTCTCCACTCTATTAGGACTAAACTAGTTGGAACTGGAGGACTCTAAGATGGAGAAAATTACAAATACAGTGATCTAGCAAAGTGTTAATGGGATCTTAAAATAATGAAATTGAAAATATGTAAAGTCACTGGAAACCCAGGAACAAAATACTTTCATTTACAAGATAATCATAATCACTATTAGAAAGGCAGCCAAAATCAATGAGTACTATTTCTCTCCACCTCTGTTTCATTTAGAGTCAAATCAATAAGTACAGTGGCTCTCCCTCCTTCATAGTATGTATATGTTGCCTTTCTGCCCATGAGTCATTGGAAAGCATCAATTCACCATCAGAAAGAATCCTACCTTCCTTGGAGCTAATCAGAAAAATTTGAAGTCGAGAAAAAGATAAAAACACTTCATTATTTTTCTCATGTCGCCTTTCTTCTCTACCACTCCCTCCTGCAGGGTACCAGCTTCATCTCGCCATTGTCCCATATACTTCAACTGACACACCCCATTCCAGCCTGGATATTCACGTTCCTTAAAGTGGATTACCTACATGACAAATAGCCTTTTCTCTTGCTATTATTAAGGAGCTTGCCTAAAATTCCTTTGATATCTCATTACGTCTTAAAGTACTTAGAGTAGGATTTGAATAGACAGATGAGGGAAATAGGCAGATGACTTCATATTTATCTACCCCTCACTTGGCAAGATAGTGTCATGATTAAGACTATGAACTCCAGAAGCAGCCTTCCTGAGTTTTGATCAGTGCTCAGCTTTTCATTATTTGTGTGAATATTTGTATTAGTCTATTTTCTCACTGATATAAAGATACTTCCTGAGACTGGGTAATTCATAAAGAGAAGAGGTTTAATTGACTCACAGTATGGCATGGCTGGGGAGGCCTCAGGAAACTTACAATTGTGGCAGAAGGAGAAAGGGGAAGCAAGGCACATCTTACATGGTGGCAAGAAAGAAAGAGAGTGCACGGGGGAAACTGCCACTTTTAAGACCATCAGATCTTGTAAGAACTCCCTCACTATCACAAGAACCAGCAAGAGGGAAACTGTCCCCCAGGATTCAATCACCTCCCACCAGGTACCTCCCTCAACACATGAGGATTACCACTCAAGATGAGATTTGGGTGAGGACACAGAGCCGAACCAAATCAATGCTCTTTGTTTCTTTCTCATTATTTACCAGTGCTTGGCCTGAATTTCCTCATCTGTAAAATGGAGGTGATAATAGTGTCTACTTTAATTAGATTATTGACAAATGACATGCAAAATGCCCAATGCTAATCCTGACACTAAAGAATCTTTGATAAAAATTAGTTTAACTAGAGGTTACATATGACTTCTATTGTCTTGGAGTTTGAACTGAGTTTAAAAGGCTGAGAATATTATCATGGATGCTCAATATACTATACCCTAAAATATGGTACTAGACCTTCACAGACTAAATAATGATGGAAGTGATTCTGACATTACCTGGGATATATAAGGGAAAGTAAAGAACTTTTCAGGAAGTTAAAGTGAACTGTAGCAAAAATTTGTTCAGAGAGAATACACACAGGGCTGTGGCTGGGAGAGAGATGCTTGCTTACACTAAGACTTATGAGGGGACCTGCAGATAAACATTCAAAGAGTTTGACACATGTTCCTGGGGTTTGGAGACATCTGGTTGTATACAGGTTGTACCTGACGTATGACTGAAGGCATCTAAAAGGAAAGAGCTTGGATGAAGTTGGCATAGAAGAGCAAAGTGTCCATTAATTGATGGCAGAGCTAAGGTGCCAAATGTGAACCCCAGAGTAGGGATGGCAGTGATCTATTCTATACATTGCACCTATCCAATACAGCTGCCTGCCTAGGGTGAAGTGAGCTCAGCAGAGGAGACAGGAGGTGAATCTGAAGAGCCGGAATCTAAGGCAGAAGCCATGACAGTCAGAAAGAGGCAGCACCAGAAGCCATGACAGTCAGAAAGAGGCAGCACCAGAAGCCATGACAGTCAGAAAGAGGCAGCACCACCTGTGCCGGAAACCTCGGGGAAAGATCCCTGGGGTTAGGACAGCTGCTGTAAAGGTGCTCCATGTAAGAAAAACCCAGCAAGTGTGCATCTACCATTCTAAAAGCTTTTGTGCCAAATTACAATTGTGCCCATTAATTATAAAATACATTTTTACTTTTTCAAATAAAAAAGATGGGCAGGTCGGTAAATATATCCTAGAAAATATCATGGCTCAGCTGTAACTCGGCTTACAGAGTCAAAATACTGTAAACACTGAATTGATGTGACAAAAATTACAACATAACTACACTGAGAGAATGGGAATGGAAAAATTCCTCTTATTGTAGCAGGAGCTGATGAATAAAGTGTGAAAAAGGAAAAAGACTGGATCATATTTTATAGTGGAAAATCAAAAATAATCTAATTGGAAAAAATCAAGATGTCAATATAAACATGTTATTTAGAGATTTAAAAATAAAAGCCAAAACATTAGCCAAATGAAGTGAGAGTTCTAGCCTAGGTAGAGGAAGAGCCACAAGTTGTGGTGGCACAGGGTGATGGGGGGAGTTGATTGGTAGTCAGTGGTGAGAGCTAAGAGACTGAAGATTTTTATAATAAGTTTGAAAAATTGGTTGACACCTTATAGAGTATGTGTGTATAACTTTGGTAACAACAAAAACCATATAGGGGAAGAAGGAAGGGAGGAAGGAAGGAAAGAAAGGAGGAAGGGAGAAAAAAAGGCAGGAAATAAGGGAAGTAGGGAGGAAGGAAAGGAAGTTCAAGAATCTAGCTATTTGTGCTGCTTATTTGTAGCTCATTAAAATATTATCTAAATTTTAAAATGATAAAATACCCTGAGTTACTGTCAAAACCCAAAATCCGCATGTTTAATTTTTTTGTTTTCCTGATGCTATTAAGAATTACTTATCCCCAAAATAAAAATATTTACTCAGCAAACACCATCCCTGAAAGTGAACTCTCATTGCTTGTTGCTTCTCTACCCATCTGGTGCATGTCAATTCAGGTTAATAGGACTTGTGCAACTGAAATCTCCATCAGAAATTCCACCAGCAGGTGTTACCTGTGAAGAGCATGATTTCACCTCTAATATCAATACCTTGTGGCAGAGATTCCTTCTCCCAAATGTTTCAATCTCAGAGGCCACTAAACTGAAGAATAAACAGGCATTAACTAAGGAAGACACAGCAACTCTATCCAAGCTGAAGACAAACACTAGCAAAAGTGAAAAATAAAGTTGTTTGGGAGCTGCAAAAATTGCAAATAGATATTTTAAAATCTGGTGAATGAATGACAAATAATCTACTCTGATTATATAGCTACACATTCCACAGAAGAGCCAAGACTATGAAATATAGCAATTCCAATGAATGCTGTTCTCAAAGCAAGCTGTACATATACTCATTATCACTCCCAAAGTTTCTATTTTCTGTGACTTAACTTGTGAGCTGTACAGAAACAAGCCACAAGTTCACCTCTAGACTGGGGCTCAAATCCCAAGTGTGCTGGTTTAAAAATTAAGAGGGCAGCAGAGACAAAAGAGGAAACAGAGATAAATTTTTAAGAATTTTGCATTGTCTTGAGGATATTTAGATCAAGAAGGAGAAATCCACAGTCTGTAACACCATTTGCTTGCAGCATAAATACCAATGTGGCTCAGTCACAGATACAGTATTCCATCTGCCAGCTGTGAGAAGGGAAAGGAAAGCAATTAGGCATATTATAAATCATGGCTTGAAGTGTCAGGTTCAAGCACCACATGATTCATGATATGTAAAGAAAAATCTAGATAATGTGTTTTTTCCTTAAAGTGAAAAATAAGTGAAAGAATTTAGGATTCTTTAAGTTTTCAATTGATTTATGGGATAGAATGGCTGGCCACTTGATTAAAGAATTATGTAACAAATTTATAGGACTGGAATTGCTTTTCCCATTAACACACATACACCATTAATAATTCTTTCACTGTCTCCTTTACATACCACCACCTGCATACTCCTCCTTGCCTGCCCTCCTATCACCCTCACAATGACAATGATGAGAAACTTCTGAATGAAACATCTAAAGGACAAGAATTTGAAAGACAGAATGCTTTTCTTATGATTAAACACAATTGTTATTACTATGGTCCACAAAGCCCTATATTTTCTAGTTTCTTCCTACCTCCCCAGTCTCACCCCACACCATGTTCCTACTTATTCACAGTGATCCAACCATCTGGGCCTTTTTTTTTTTTTTTTTTTTTTAGCTCCTCAAAGATTCTAATTCCCAATTATTTTAGGACTGGCCCATGTGCTGTTCTTTGATGTGAAACGCTACTCCAGGTACTCATCTCTTTGACCTAGCCAACTTCCATTAACCTCTAGCCTTACATGTTGCCTTCTCCATGAACAATTTTTTAATATCCCCAAACTAAGTCTCTTTATGATGTAATCCCATAATTCCCTGTGTGTCTCCTCAGACCATTTATAAAAACTATAATTCAATTGCAATTAAAATTATAATTAAGTATATTTCTGTACCAATTATAATAAAAGAAAAGTTTGCCCTTTTTGGGTATAATAATCGTCCTCCAATAAGGTAGCTATTTCCATCAAATAAGGATTTTTTTAAAAGTTTAATTCCAGTGATTGGCTCAATGTTGCATATATGGTGTGTAGTCGGAGGATGAAACAACTTCAGACTTTTATAGAGGGCTGACTTCTTAACTTCCTGAAATTTGAAGGAAAACAACATTAAAAATTAAAGCTCTAGTCTAAAAGTTGATCAGAGAAAAAAAACTGCTGACATATTAGCTAGTGGACTTGGCAGCAATGTGTTTTGAGATTCTACTCTGTGGACAGAATACTTCTAGATATGGAATTGATCTGTATAGTTTCTGATTTCTGGACTCTGCCAATCAATTTTGGGAGGTTAATGAGCAAATATAACTAACACACAAAGCCTCCAACAGAGAAAATGCACACATGAATATAAGCTAATTTGACTATCGTACAGTTTGGTGACAAAAAGCACAAACGCTGGCTGGGCGTGGTGGCTCACGCCTGTAATCCCAGTACTTCGGGAGGCTAAGACAGGAGAATGGCGTGAACCTGGGAGGTGGAGCTTGCAGTGAGCTGAGATTGTGCCACTGTACTCCAGCCTCAGTGACAGAGGGAGACTCCATCTCAAACACATAAATAAGTAAGTAAATAAATAAATAAATAAATAAATAAAAAATAAAGCACAAACTCTAAAGCCAGAGGGCCTCCTTCAGAATCTACCTTCAAAACTTTCTAGCCAATTACTTTGAGCCTGTTAACTCTCTGTCTCACTTTCACTATCAGTAAAATGACTTAAGGAAAGCATATCCTATACAGAGTTGTATTAATTTTTTTTTAGCACACATTGAAAGTGCTTGAAGAGAGCCTAGAATGAAGTAAGCTAAGAACTCTATGTGTGTGGTGGGGCGGGGGGTTCAACCTTGTAGAACTCTGTATTTAAAAATAAATAAGAAAATACTACAGTGACGGAATTAACCACAATTTAGGAGAGTTCATCAGAGAATATAATAAGACAGGGAATTTTGAGGAAGAAAATCTGAAGGTGGATGGAGACTGTAGGGTAAAAGCACCTGACAGCAATAACTTAAGCATACCCTTAGAACAACCCTCTATGGCAAATACATTTGAATGTGTTTATGGAGCTGGGGAATCCAGGTGCAGCCAAGCTGGAGAGTCATTCTTTGTCTATGAGGAACATCTGAGTCACTGGCCCATCCCATGGAACATGGGCCATGCAAGGGATTGAAGCCCTGAGTTTCAGGTTAAATGAAGGTTGCCAAGTGGAGGCTGTTAGGGGAAGGGTGTTAAGTGAAAATGTTGTATAAACTGCATGATATTTGCAGGTGGTTGCAGTTTTCCCGCCCAGCCCACCACTCCTGGGCCATGTGGTTATGCTGGCCACTCCTGGACAACTTCTATACATAAGGTAATTCTCCTGTTCAGCCTGCTGCCACTGGCCCCTCTCTCCTGTGTGTAAACACCTAATACAACCCCATGTCTTGTGTACTGGCTCTGGGTCTCTTCTGCCTCTTGAATCTGGTTCTTTCCTTATTGAGGTTAACAGGGGTTCAGCACAACAGGGATACAACTTCGTATAATGGAAAAAGAGTACATATTTTAAAGGAGAAAAGAGAAGCCTTAAACCTCAGAAGTGAACTAAGAGTGTTTGAAGAAAAAGAAGGTTTATTCTATCTGAATGTGTATCATGGAATAAAACCAGCATAAATGAGCAACAGGAGTTGAAGGCCTTGGGGGCAGGTGCTGAAGAGTTTGATTCAAGAGCTAATTAGGAGTTACAGTGGTTTCCTGTGTAGGGAGCAATCTGATTAAAATAATTTAGGGAAACAATAATTGTTGCTTTAATTAGAATGGATTAGAAAGAAAGAGAAATTGTCCACTATGATTTGATCAGCAGCAGGGCACAAGAAGAAGACTATGAAAACTGAGAAGATATATACCTAGGACGAGATGGGGTTGGAGGGGAATTAACAGAATTGTCTTACAGATTCTAAATGCATACAACAGGAAGAATATAACCCAACAAAAAGGATCAGAGTGTATTGTTATGCTTGTTTGTAATGTAGATACATATATTATTAATATTTAATACATTTTATAAATAATGTTGTGATATTTTAAGAGAAGAAAAATTTCATCAGACCAGCATTAGATGATAATAGGAATGCCACTCCCTAACTGTCCACCCCCAATTCTTTTCTTACCCAAAGTGCTAGACTAGCCCACAACAACTGATAACAAATCAGACCTATCAGATATATCCGCTACTTTGAAGACATTACCATTAGGATTTCAGCTGACTCACCAAATTCATTTTACATAGCTTACCAAGCAGCTGGCAGGCTTCAACTGATTTTTGTGTCACTCGAAAACAAGAACTTAGAAGTTAAAAGAACCATATCACAAGGTTGACACCTTAATCTTACTCACCTCTGGTTTTGTGACTGACGTTATTAAGAGATTAATGAGTACTTGTTCAATGATATATTTATGCCTTGATATATTTATGCCTTATGAACACTGTGTTCTCTATCAATTCTAGTTTATCATCTACACATTTGATCATTTTCAATCATCAAGTGACCTATATTCATAAAAATAATCTATGCTTTGAATATCTTATCTATAGGATGGATAAGAATCTGATCTTCTGGTGACAAGTTATGTCTAGATACCTCTCAGGAGAAAGAGGAAAAGTAACTTGTATTAAGTACAATATATTGAGTGCCAAGATCTGCACAAGATGCTTCACATTTTATCTCATTTAATCCTTTATTGAATTCTAGAACATAAAAATAACTATTCTTTTTCTCAGGTAAGGAAACAGAGGCTCAGGAAGTCTGGGGAACGTAAATGTCAGAGTTAAAACATGATATCTGCTTTGTAAGCCTTGGGTGCCTTCATATCACTGACTTTCTTGGTCTTTTCACACAGTCCAACATTCCTAATCCTCAGATCATGATTATATAGTCATACAACACCATGTCCTCTACCCAAGTACAACCAGCAGAGACAACCAGCCAAACAGTCAACTAAGAAAACTTGATAAAAAGGGGCAGCAAAAGGCCAGTGAAGCAGAAATAGCCCGCCCTCTTCTGCTAAAGAGAAATAGAACTTGCTCTTTTCACAGACTGCATAGCATTGTTACTATTTGCTGAGCGCCGTCCCAATGCTTAGGTGATGCACACAGCAAGATGACATAGTCCATGATCCTAGAGACTTACAATTTAATAGCTAGGAGAAATTGTTTATACAGTGAACCCAGGCAAGAATGACTAAGGAAATTACTGTTTTGGAGAGCAGAAATGTTTTTGTAAGAGATGTCTTGATGGAAAAGTACGATTTTATTCAAATAGCAATAGAGTTAAGGCCTTTCTTAACAGGTGAAGTAAACACTAGAAACAACTACCACAGAAGTACAAAAAGATGTGACATATTTGGGAATGATGAGAAATCCAACCTAGATTTCTATAAAGACCCTACCTATAAAATGTGTTTGTGTGTGTGTATGTGACATAATCTGAAAATGACTGATTTCATGACCCTGAATCCATGCTATTTGAGCTTTAACCTTCTTTCATGAGTGCAGTCATTGAAAAGTTTTATACAGGAGAGAGATACAATAAGTACTATATCATTATTATCATTACTAGTATTGTTATTACCTATAGCAATAATATTAATAGATAATAACAACATATGTTAAATGCTTATGAAACTCTAGGTACTTTCCTAGGCACTTAATATTCATTTTTCATTGATTTCTTAGTCTGCTCTTAAAAACTAGAAATGATTTTATTCCCATCTGATAACGGTAGAAATCAAGCCTCAGACAAATTATCATTTTCTCAAGTTTCTACTGATAGCGATGGGCTGCTCCTGGTATCAAACCTACACCTGGCTCTCCCTAGAAATATTTTCTTAACTACTACACTCTACTGTCTCTGCATTTCATATGAAAAATGAGGTGCATAAAGTGGGTAAGCTGGATCTTAGTGAGACTTGTCAGGGAGTCCAGTTATTCACCAATTGATCACAGGCATTTTCATTTCCTTCCTTTCTTCACAAAAATTATTGCAAAAGCAATTCAAGCCTTTGCCTCTCCTTTCTGTAGCTTGATATTCATTTCCTTGGTTTTCTATGTATTGCCACACTGAGAAATATACATTCCTGAGAGAAGGGAGGTAAAAAAAAATTGATATTTCTGATATTTTGCTTTCCACTAGCATCTAAAGATGTCAAAGCAATTCACCAACAGTGCCTCCTTTATTCCTACTTTTGTTAGTGACAGATAAGGAGCAATGTTGCTGATTAAAGAACAATGTTCATAGTAAAGGAGGTTTTTAAGCAAATTAAAATATAACTACTATATAACCCAACAATCCCTTTTCTGGGTATATACTCCCCCCAAAAAGGAAATCACTACCTCATAAGGATATTTGTATTCCCATGTGTATTGCAACATCATTCATGACAACCAACATTTGCAAACAAATTAAATGCCCATCGACAGATGAACGGATAAAATGTGATACACACACACACACACACACACACACACACATATACACACACGAATATTATTCAGCCTTAAAAAAGAAGATCTTGTCATTTGCTACATGGATGGAGCTGGAGGATATTATGCTATGTGAAATAAGGCAGACCCCCCCAAAATATTGCATATTCTCGCTTGTATGTGTATTTTAAACCACTGAAATATACAGAAATAGAGAAAAACAGTGATTATCACAGGTAGGGTAGAGGAGAGAAAATAGGGAGCTGTAGATCAAAGAAAACAAATATATAGGACATACACGTCTAGAGGTCTAATGTACAACATTGGGACTAAAGTTAATAAAACTATATATTGTATCCGGAATTTTAAAATCTGTATTTTTAAAATTAGTAATTTTAACTACTCTTGTCATACAAACATTAACTATGTGATAGGTATGTTAATCTGCTTCACTATAGTAACCATTGTACTATGTGTTTATACGTATCTGTATTTATATGTACTTAATGACATCATGTTGTAAACCTCAAATACACACAATATAATTTTTTTTAAAAAAAGAACAATTTTCTTATTAACCACATTATTTTGGTGGCTGAAAGAAGACATAGACCAAGAGATGCTTTAAGGTATGGTTAAAATCAGATATATTATTGAGTTTAAGCCCCAGGGATAGCATATTGCTAGTCAGAGCTTTGACTTATTTGATAACACACAGGAAAAAAATCACTGGGTTGAAAAAGAAGAACAGTGAAATAATGTTCTGCTCAATTCCTAAAAGACATAATTTTATTTTTTCATAAGGTTTCTCTTTTGTCCACATTTTCTTTTGAAACTAGATACTTAAGAGAGTGTCAGGATGAGAATGAAGACTAGTATTCTTAAGAGTACAAGGAAGAAAAGCTTCATTTTTTTTTTTTTTTTTTTTTTTTTTGAGACGGAGTCTCGCTCTGTCGCCTGGGCTGGAGTGCAGTGGCCGGATCTCAGCTCACTGCAAGCTCCGCCTCCCAGGTTTATGCCATTCTCCTGCCTCAGCCTCCCGAGTAGCTGGGACTACAGGCGCCAGCCACCTCGCCCGGCTAGCTTTTTGTATTTTTTTAGTAGAGACGGGGTTTCACCGTGTTAGCCAGGGTGGTCTCGAACTCCTGACCTCGTGATCCGCCCGTCTCGGCCTCCCAAAGTGCTGGGATTACAGGCTTGAGCCACCGCGCCCAGGCGAAAAGCTTCAGTTTTAACCACAGATCTGCCACTTACTGACTGTGTGATCTTGAGAAAGTCGTCTACCCTTTCTCATCTTAGGACAGCACTGGTCTGAGGACACAAACATTAAAGGGAGGCCAATCACTTCAAATTATTTTTTAGTTCCAACATTCATTTTATCAATTACATTATAAATTGCCTTTCTGGAAAAATGACTAACAATCTCCTTTTTTCCATTAATTAAAATTTAAGAAATATGCAACCCAAATGTCAGTATTCTAAAATGTGCAGGGCAAAACAGGTAACATAAATGAATGTTTCAAGATGGATAAAATATAATAGGGAATTCATGGTCTCCGCCTTCAGACACTGAAGGCTACATTTTTTTCAAAGGAACATAATGTGATCCAAACAAAAGACATCTGCAGGCTAAAACATGTTCATGCTTTTCCTATGAAAAAATAATCTATTTCATTTGACCATTCAGCTGCCACTTGCACCATGCCCCCAGATTGCTGCATCTTGTCTATTGTTTTCAGCTAAACTTCTTGAAATTATCATATATCTCTCTAAATAAAACTTAGATTCATCTTATTCCAGATTTCTTTTTAATCAGGAGTATTGCCTTTATTCATGTCTTTTCTTACTATTTCCTTCTGCTAAATTTGACCCTGGTGATCACTCTCACTTCTTTGCACCTCTCCTCTTTGAGCTTCCATGAAACCTATCACCCTTACCTGTCCTACTGTCACTTCTTCTAGCCCTCCTCTTGGGGCTTCACATCGTTTCTGACCAATCCTTAAGGAATGGCCCTTCTTTTGGCTCTTGTTTTAGCCCAGCAGCCTCTCCTCTGCATGCTCTCCTTGGAGATCTCAAACACTCTTATGTGGATAACACCACCACCTGCATTAAAAGCCCTGAGATTTCTCAAAACACCATATCTAAAGGTTTGCTAATTATCTATGTTGATGTCTTACAGGCACCTCAATCCCAATGTCCAAAACTATATTGGTTATCTTACCAATTTATCTCAGCTCCAAATCTACTCTTCTTTTCCTTGCTTTGTGATACTGGAGTATGTCCAATAAATATTTTTCCTTTGCCAGACAGTTTGCTGTTAGGCTTTGACAACAGAGGGTAATGGAGGGACATTGTAAAGCCATTATAGGGAAAACTTCTTTTCCAGACCCCAGAGTGCTGTTTTGTTTCCCGCAGATTATATGTGAGTGGCCCAGTAGTATTGTCCTTAATGACCCTCACAGAACTATGGCCTCTACTCTCCAGCAAGCCTCTCCAACCACCCATCTGGCTGATGCTGTATACCAGATCCAGCCAGCAATCTCTGGAAACTGTCTCCAGCCACATGGAGGACCAACTTATGAACTAACTCTGGCCTGTAGTCCATGGCAAATTTCTTTGGCAACATCAGGCTGTGTTTTCCTGTTTCAGCCATCCTCTCCAAAAAGGTTTGAATCACATTCTTGGGGTAAGAGAGATTTGCTAAGTTCTTAGTCTCTTTACTCACCATCCTACAATCCTAGAGGAAGCAGCTGCTTTCTGAACTTGCTACTTCTATACCACTTAAAGTACTCCATTACACTTTTAACTAATTTTGCCAATTAATTTTTCTTATACTGAATTTTCTGTCTCCAAACTATTGGTGTGATTTTCTATGACTGGACCCTGAAAGATACAAAATTGGTAGCAAAGGTAGTCCCAAGAGGCAGACACTCAAAGGTGGGACTGGGGGATGGGATTGGTCCTTCCCTTGAAATTCAATACAGCCCTGAGTTACTACTTGCCAATGCAAAAGGGTATGCTGATAATTCATGCCAAGCAGTGGCATCACAATTAGTCATGTTATTACATACTTAACTGTGATGATGTTCCGAGTGAAATAAGTGCCTTGGATGTCCACGTGACTGCTGCAGTTATCTGCAGTGAAAATGACTACAAGGACCATGTTTTGGAACAGAATATCCTGAATATATTTGAGTGCTAATAGGAAAAACAAAAAAACCCCTAATAAATAAAACAAAAATAATAGAGATATTTTATTGATTATATTGCCACAAAATCAAATACTAAATTTAGTTATGCACGTTACAGAATCAAATATCAGTTAAATTTACATCTTCCTCAAGTTTCACATGTGAGCATTAGGACGCTGATTTTAAAAACAACATGCCACTACAATTCTGAATGAGGACATCTTGTTGGACTCAAATAAAACAGAGCATCTCAAATCCCTGAGGCACGTTGAATCTCCCTGACCAACAGAAGTAGCTTTCACTCCTGTGTCTGAAAGGGCCAGTCTTCCTTTGCTTGAAAACTCTGTGATAACCTCACCTGGGGCCGATTCCTTGTAAGGATATTCTCCACGTGTCAGTTACACAGCTTGGCCCAAGAGGAAAGAGATTATACTCCAAAGAATTGCAACGTTGTGTTGTATATGTCAGCAAAATCCTGGGATAGGTGTTTTGTAGCTAATTCTATAGCTATTAAACCAAGGAAGGTGGAATATAACACCAGATAAAGCAAAATGCATTTATATGAGTGCAGTTACTCAGTAATCTGAATTTAATGAATTGGCTTATGCACCTGGAAGTGGTTCTGATGTCCTACTTGGTTGGTGGACTGAAATTAGGAGTTAATGGTGAGATATGTTTAATAAGGAGGAGCTGTTAGTGCTTCCCTGCAATGATGAGCAGGAATGAATTCAAAGTTTATGAAGATGGGAATGTTGGTGTGGATTAACCTATGATATACCTAGCCACCCACCAAGAAGACCCAGGAGATAATTTCTCCACTATTCATTGCCAAATACATTTCTAAGGGCAGCACTTTCATCCTTGAAAATCTCCATGGTTCTGCATCTTAGTCAGCCACATATAACAATGGGAAATATAGTAATTGAGATAGGCTCCTGATTTCAAAGAGAATAATGAGATTCCTAGAGAAGCAGAGACAAAGTGACATCACTTAATTGTCAAAGACAAAATAAACACATTTGTCACACAGGGCAGCAGAGTTCTGACCTTCAGGGATCTCTGAGAGTGACTAATTGATTACAATGTCCCTAAGAATGAAACAGATGGGAAAACTGCAAGGACATTATTTAAATGTACCAGAAAAGAAAAATTGAAGTCTGATGGCCAAATCCTGACTTGAGTCACCATAATACTTGGTCATGACTTCTAAGTCACTTTCCATATCTAAGGCAGTTTAAGATACAGAATCTCTTAAAGAGCAGTCTGGGTCTCCTTGTGGAAGAGCCCTGTGGTAATGCCACTAGTATATCTAACAATTATTTCTCCAACCTTTTTCCAAAAGGTACTGTAGCCAGTTACTAGAATAAGAGTATACAAGGGAAAAGTAAATACTTTCTGGGCATTACTAGACATTGACAAAGTATCAGTAATTCTTAGGGTCCCAAAATGCCACTGTGACTTACCAGTTAAAGTAGGGGTAGGGGTTTATGGTAGTCAGGTGACTGGTGGAGTCTGCCCAAATGTGAATGACAGTGGATCCAGTAAGTGCATAGATCCACCCTGCATGTGTTTCTCAACAGGGCCTGATGGCATAGTTAAAAAGGCGTATTTGGAAACTGGTAGAATATATAAATTGGCTTTTTAACCCAAATGGTAATGTCCATAGTAGGAAGAACCAAATGGAGGATCCTGGAACTTGCGTAACAACTGAAATAATACATCAAAAGCAGTATTACATTTTGGGGGGAATTTCAGAGATTTCTGCCAACTTCATATACTTGCAAAATGCAAGGGTGTTGATACCTATCATAATCTCACTTAATCACATGATTGGCCTGTGAAAAAGTTAGATGGATATGGGAAGCGACTGGCATATGTGTAATTTTGTCCACTGGAATATTGACAATGTATTGAATTGAACATACTGAAATGTTCACTTTGGTGAACATACAATGTATTGAAGTGAACATAGTAAAATGTTCGCTTTGGTGAACATTCACATGGAACAGAGATATCTTCATAGCTATGTGCCCATTGTGAGAGGCCCATCCACGTGTCTGTCCCAGATGGATTAAGTTTGTGACTGGATTATCACAAACTTAATTAGATAGCAAATCTAATTGCAGCTCTTGTTCTAGATGTAACATCTTTACTTGAGCAAATCAGCATGGCCCCTGGCACTTGGTATGCAGCTGTTGACCTAGCTAATGCTTTTTCTCCCTATCAATGTGGAAGAACCACCAAAGACAGTGCTATTTTACCTGGAAGGGCCAGTAATATACCTTCATAGTCTAATCTCACAACTAGGACAATTCTCACCTTCCGCCATAATACAGTTCATAGAGATGCTGACCATCTCAACATTCTGAAAAATGTCACAGTGGTCCACTATATTGATGAAAAATAGCAAGTACTTCAGATGCCTTAGTAAAATATGCAAGCCAGAGAATGAGGAGTTCCCCAGACAGAAAATATAGGAAGAAATCCAAGTGGGTGGATGCAGCAATAGAGACCCACTCAAACATGAATGTGAATGACAGCAGTAAAGTATTCCATATGGGCCTAAGTTCGAACGGTATATTTGGTTGTCTCCATTTCCTGGACTGAGAGAAGGCTGGATCATGGACAATTACTGATGGTTTTGCTGGAGGGTCACAGACAGAATGAATATGGTTGGGACATTAGTAACATGAGTGTCTGGGACAGACACGTGGATGGGCCTCTCACAATGGGCACATAGCTATGAAGATATCTCTGTTCCATGTGAATGTTCACCAAAGCGAACATTTTACTATGTTCACTTCAATACATTGTATGTTCACCAAAGTGAACATTTCAGTATGTTCAATTCAATACATTGTCAATATTCCAGTGGACAAAATTACACATATGCCAGTTACTTCTTTTCCCCAACCAATTCATTACAAGATCAATGGACCCATGTAAAAGGGTCCGTGGTGGCAGGGATAAAGACTGTCCCATGGTTCAAACCTTGGACTTTCTCTTACCAAGTCTGACCTAGTTACTGCTATTGCTGAGTGTCTAATACACCAACAGAAGAGACCAATCCTGAAC
This sequence comes from Colobus angolensis palliatus, assembly GCF_000951035.1. Lineage (NCBI taxonomy): Eukaryota > Metazoa > Chordata > Mammalia > Primates > Cercopithecidae > Colobus > Colobus angolensis. Next base: position 2,884,848 of record NW_012120709.1, on the reverse strand, counting down.
CCCTGCTAGAATACGACTTCCCAGGCTAGTGTAGAATCAGCCAGTCAATCGGTAGTAGGTTGCTTATGTTGGACCTTTTCCATTGTGAGGGGTCAGACATTCATCTTCCCTAAAATATATACATATATTCTGAATATGCATCAATCTTTCCTCACACAGTGCTTTTACCTGTATCACCGTTCACAACCCTGTAGACTGTGCTATTTTGCAGAAAGTCAATCACAATTTTACACTGTGACAGTATTCCAAACAGCGTTGCTTATGATCAAGTAATCTTTTCAAAGCAAAAGTACATAAATGGGTTTATGCCCATGGAATGTCTTTTCTCTTTACTTGTTTTGTATATGTATACACACACATACACACACACACACGTTCATATGTTGGCTATTTTCTTCTTGTCTCTCCCTCTTTCCCTTGTTATTTCATACACAGTTGTTGGAAGTCAGCTGGTTAGTTTTATTTTTCATTTATTTATTTAGACACAGGTTCTCGCCTGGGCTCAAGAAATCCTCCCTCCTCAGCCTCCTGAGTAACTGGGACTACATCTGCATGCCACCATGCCCAGCTATTATTTATTTATTTATTTATTTGTAGAAACAGCGTCTTGCTATGTTGCTCAGGCTGGTCTCAAACTGCTGGATTCAAGTGAGCCTCTCATCTTTTCTTCCCAAAGTGCTGGGATTATAGGTGTGAGCCACCATGTTCACCCTTCAGGTCAGTTTTAAAATTTAATCTTTAACACTGACTAACATGTCCTTGATATTCCCCTTCAATTGACTGATTTTTTTTTTTTGTGTGTGTGTGTGTGTGTGTGTGTGTGTGTGACAGAGTCTTGCTCTTTCGCCCAGGTTGGAGTGCAGTGGCACTTGCTCACTGCAAGCTCCGCCTCCCGGATTCACGCCATTCTCCTGTCTCAGCCTCCCAAGTAGCTGGGACTACAAGTGCGTGCCCGGCTAATTTTTGTATTTTTAGTAGAGACGGTGTTTCACCGTGTTAGCCAGGATGGTCTAGATCTCCTGACCCCATGATCGGCCCGCCTCGGCCTCCCAAAGTGCTGGGATTACAGGCGTGAGCCACAGCTCCTGGCCGCCTTGACTGAATTTTAAACAGACTTGTTCCCATCTCTAAGCACCCACCTCCTTTTTCTTAGAACATTGACTTTAGAAAACTTGCAATTGTAAGTCCTTTCTTTTCTCCTTTAACACGTAAATCTTTTTAAATGCTTCTTGCCAGTGTTACAATCCAGGAATGTATTTCTCAAGGACCTGGGTGCTGGTTCTTTGAAATGTAGTAAAAATAAAGTCTCTAACTCCCAGTGTCCATGGGAGGATATAAACCTAAGTTCCTTCTTACTCAAACTATTGCCGTAGCTTCTTGATTATTTCCACTCTTAAATCCTTCAAATTCATCCTCTTCCTTGCCACCTGAATATTGTATTTAAAGGAGAAATACATGCTATTACTTTTCTACTATTTTTAAATTTCCTTCATACCCTAAGGCCACACTTAATTCTCAAACCCAGACATACCTATTACCACAGATATGAAGATGTACCATAGGAAGCTCAAAGCATGAACATGGCACATCTTTTAAGACTATCCGCATTACTCAAATGTTTTTTGGAGCAATTGAATTAACAAGTAATTTAAAATTATTAGTAAGCAGATATAAAATAGAGTAGAATCCAAAATTCACATGAAATTTTAAGTTTAAAATAGCAGATTTTAAGCTTTAAAATAACAATACAGTATTAACAACCATCTCTGTTGTTAGGGGTACATTGGTGAAAAAGATTAAGAAGCACTGTAATCCCACTGCTTTGGGAGACCCAGGCAGGAGGTTACGTGAGGCCAGGAGTTCAAGACCAGCCTGAGCCAAAAAGTAATACCTTGTCTCTACAAAAGATTTTTTTTTTTTTTAAGTCAGCCAGGTGTGGTGGTGCATACCCATAGCCCTGGCTACTTGGGAGGTTGAGGTAATGGTCAGGGGATGGATCGTTTGAGACCAGGAGTTCAAAGTTACAGTGAACCATGAAGCATGATCATGCCATTGCAAGCCAGCCTGGGCAACAGAGTGAGACTGACTCAAAAAAAATTTTTTAAGTTGATTTTGCTTGTGCAAAGAGTACATTAATTATATAGTTTCATGTTGCCATTCCAAATGCTGTTTTTCTCAACTAGATTGTTCTCCTTCTGCCCTCATATATCATGAGTCTTCTTCCAGACGCATAGCCCATTCATTCTTTATAATAAATTTGCTGTCATTCCACGTTTCCTTAACCTATGGGAAAAGTAAGCTAGGATCCTTCTTTGCTCACTACGATAACTACACTTGCAATTTGTATTAAAATTATCTGTCTATATGTTTGCCTACCTGTTTATACTGCAAGTTTTTTTAGTGTAAAAACCAAATCTTGATATGCTATTCAATTATATATCACTAGCACCTACCATCATGTGTGATATATGGCTGATAGTCAAAAATACTGCTTGAACTAATAATAAACTACACAACCACGCAATGTATTGGGATACATTTAAATGTAAGTTTGATTGTATGATTCCTATTTTTCTAATTGAGAATTCAAGGCTCTCAACATCAATGAATCTACCATAAACCATGCATTTCAATGGGAATGATATCGCCTCAAGGGGATGAAAATTTATTCTTGGAAAAAGGAAAATATCTTAGAGATTATAATGGTTTCCCTATCTGACAAAATCTTAATCTGTCATTGATTGCCTTAGGTATTACATGAGCACCAATAGCATTGAATTCATGAAACATACACAAAATATATATAAAATCAGTGCTATAAAACTACAGTGAGTAGATGGCTGTAGTTAGAAGATTTTCTCTACTTTGAGTTTCCACAATGTCAAAGTCATATCATGGGGTCTCTGTATGTCTACTGGATGCTATTGGCTGCCTTGTAGAAATTAGTTGATCTTCAGTACTTTAGTGTGTTAATTGAAATTCAGAAAAGCTAATAACAGCATATATTACTAAATTTTATAAAAGTTATTCAATCCAACATTATTCTATCTAGTCCTGAAAATAAAAATGTTGACAATATATGAAAGAATATATAGCAAGTAGTTAAAAGTTATTTTCTCTTATCAAGCAAAATTAAAAGTTATGTTCACCAAAAATAATTCCGAAAATTATTTTTTTATTGTTTCACTTTTGCCAGAAAAGCAACAGTTTTAAATGATTTTAAAAGTTGTTTCCTCTACAGCCATACCACCCTGAATGTGCCTGATCTTATGTAAAATTTGTTTACATTGCTACTCTTATTATATATTCATATAAATTGCTAATTTATATATGTAGTGATACTTTATAATTTATATAAATAAAGTCTAAAATATACTAAAAGTGACTCAAAAAATACAGTTATAAAGTTAACTTATATGTTAATAGGATTTTCACTTTTAAACTGAAGTGTTAGTCACTCTTAACCCTGTATTGAATAAATAACCAGGAAGTGGAGAAGTCAAAACTCAATCCTGTCTTGTGGTTGCAAATTTAATTTTTTAAAAAAATTCATCCCAGCTGGCTCCTGGCAATCAGAAATCTGATGGAAAAAGTCATTCTATCACAAGCGCATGTTGATTGTTCAACCTCTGCCTGGAGCCTTAGGTGCCCTCTTAATGGCCTGTGATTCGCTGCTCAGCAGAAAAGCATTTTCTCCCCAGACATCCTGGAAAATACTCTTCTCAAAACCAAATACTCTGCAAATCAAAACAGACCTAGAGCTTGAGTTAAAATTCTGTAATGTGTTCTCCTGTCATCTGTGCTAAACAGAGCTGATTAAAAGACAGTTTAAAACAAAGTGAATCCATACTAAAGGAGGGGATTACCTACAGGTGGGCCAGTGCTCTCTTCTAATTCATATCTAGGGTCTGGCAGAATGCTCACTGGACAGGCACAAGGAAACATTCACCAACCACACAAGTGAACATGGTGGAATCCCCCATTAAAAAAAAAAAAAAAAAATCTTTTGTCTCTTAGATAGAGGGCCAGAAAGACCCTCCTACTGTCCTATTAATCTTCTTTACTTTAAAAAATCTTTGTCGTTTAGAGATGCCCTAATATATTTTCAAAGAGAAACCCACAAGTCTTAGGCCCCATTTAGTAATTCTATCACATCTGACACAAAATCATAGGAATACAACAGAGAATAATGTCCTCTCTTGTGAATTTAAGGTAAAATTACTGAACAATGAGACATCATCTAATTAACACAATAAAAAAGACTCTTATATAGGAATTGCAATCTGTTGGTATTCCAGAAAACTGAAAACAACCAAAATGAAACAACAGTGACTTCAGGCCAAAGGTTGGCATAGAGTATTTGACCAACCTGATCAAACAATATAAAGTTGCCATGATGACATCATGATCTATTTGCAATTCCCATGGCATGTAGAGATTTGTAATGAGCCCTCTAAAACAGATCCACCCCCCCAGGAAACTAGATGATGAAGACACATTGTTTTAATTTAAGCATGGCTATATTTCCTGAAAGAAGTAAGGAAATTGATTTTGAACAAGATAATTGAGTATGTACAGCCTCTGCTATAATAGGATTAATTAGAAAAACAATGCACCAAATGATTTCCGCCAGATGATCTCCTTCACAAGAATACAGCAATGGTTAAAAAATGTGTGTTTCAAGAGCACTCAGAGCATCTCTCATTGTTGGTTTTATTATTTATTCAGATTCAATAGAAACTTCAGTTTCAGACACTATTCTAGCCACAGGGGCTATTGTATAGAAGAATAAAATCTAGTTCCTGTATTGATGAAAGTCACAATCAAATGGGATACAGAGTCATATAAATCTATAATTGCCATAAAACTGAAGTCCTATTAAAAAAAAAGTCATGTGCAGTTTTTTGGAGCAAAGAGCAGTAAAGGAGTCAGTATTTGGAAAAGTTGCAGAAAGTTTCACAGATGAGATCACATGTAAAATTGATTTTGAAAAGTGAATGAGTAAAATTTTTCTAGATGAAGAAGGCAAGGACGAATATTTCTGCTAGAGGTTTGTCAATATAAAAAAACAATGAATGTGTGTGGAACAGAGGATAATTCAGCCTGTTCAAAACAATGCATGTGACCCTGTGGATACCAAATGAAGCTGAAGAGGTAATTTGAGGTCTGGTAAATTAGGACTGATGTGACCCAATATGGGTATACATAACTCCACTTAAAATGTGAATTAATCCATAGTAATACAAATAAATGGAGGAAAAGAGACAAATATCCCATGCAGAAACAACAACAACTAAAATTATGCAGCTGTCCCACTCTCAAGGAGATGGAGTTAAACTCCATACATTTGGGATGATGTGTGCCGTGACTCCTTCCAAAGAGCATAACAAGGAAAAGATGAAAATATGGTAACTTGAGAGTGGCAATATCTGACAAACTCTCCCTCAGCCAGGTGATTAAGGTCAACATTAATAGTGATAAGACATGCTGATAGTATGTACCTTTGCTATGGTGTGATAAAAATGGCACTTTACTTCTGTGATCTTCTCCCCAAAAACCTATAATCCCAGTTTAATTATACAAACACATGATAAATCTCATTTGAGGGGTGCCTCAAAACTGTCAAGGTCATAAAAAAGCACATCTAATAAATCATCATAACCAAGAGAAGACTAATGAGTTATGACAACATATATGGAAAAAAAAAAAGTACATTGAATACAAACTGAGAAAAACTAAAGTGTGGACTTTAATAATAATGTATCAATGTTTGTTGATTAATTGTAATGAATGTATCATACTAATGTAAGACATTAACAGTAGGAGAAACTGGGGGTGGGGACGGGATTATGGTAACTCTCTGTACAATCTTTATAATACTTTTGAGCCTAAAACTGTTCTTTAAAATACTGTAGACGGTCAGTCCAACATATCTGCAGTTTCAACCAAGTGCTCATTGGAAATACCGTATTTGTGTGATGCAGCACCCATGGATACTAAAGTTCAACGTTTTTTATCTGCAGGTTCCTCATGGCAGACTGCGGGACTTGAGTATCCATGAATTTTAGTATCTATTGGAGTCCTGGAACCAATTTTCCATGAAGAACAAGGGATAACTGCATTTTTAAAATGTGAGTTGAAATAGTTTCTCACCTATTATAAGCAGATCAGGAAAAAAGTGTCTATTCAGTCAAAATAGTTAACCTAATAAGTTATAGAGAACTAGCCTCAAATTAAGCAAATATAAGAATCCCGTGGTTTTTACAATTACAGTTCTCTCATGCACTTTAAAAAGTACAAATCCAGCCTCTGAAGGCCATGTAAAATCTCTGTTAATTATCTATAGCTTTAGTCATTTCTCATACCTTCTCTCAATTAGTGTAATTTCTAATAGGAGGTAGATTAAAACAGAAGACCAGCAAATGGCATTCTAGGATCACATAGTTAAAATCTGAAAATGTTAAAACCAAAAGTTTGATGTCTGATACCGGGCCAAGGCATTTTCAAAATTTTGGCCATTTCTACAGGTGATATAGATGGTCACACATATCATCAATAGGTGAAGAGTCTCAGTCATAGAAGGACTGCAGACTCATTTGTTAATTATCTGTGGATAGTGAACATGTTTTCTGTTTGGGAGATAATTTCAAAATCAAATATTTTCTTCTGTTGTCGCCATAAATCAGTAAGATATTCTAAAATTTTAATATTTCAGCATGTAATCAATATCTTTCAGTTTCACATCTTCACCTGGTAGAAACATAAAATTATTTGGTAGATGGTATCTCTTATTTAGAAGATGAAAAGAAAGAAAAGAGTCACTATACTAAAACTGTACCTCAGGAACTTAATTAACTTTTGGCATATTTTCCTGTAAGAAGCAAAACATTTTACAGTTAAATAGCACACATATAGAAAATACAAATGTTCACATTAACAAATTATGTTTATTACCAATATTAAACCACCACTCAAGTGAAAAAATGTTTAAAACATCAGCAACATTGCAGACATCCTCAGCATGCATCTTCCCACTCACAAGTCTTCCTTTCCTCAAAAAAATTGCTATCTTGAATTTTATGTTGATCAACCCTTTTTGTTAATAGTTACATCAACTATTTGTATGTCACTAAGCTTAAAGATTAGTATTTTTGAAATACGTATTTTAGCTGTTTTTTTATTACAATTCTTCAGAAAACATTGTCTTTTGAATTCATCTATATTGTGTGTATCTGAAGTTTATTGCTTTTTTTGCTGTATAGAATTTTATTGTATGAGAATACCACTATTTAATAATTCTACTATACAAGGACATATAGTTTGCTTACAGTTTGCGTGTTATGAATAAATTATCTGTTTTGTCCATGTTTTAGTGTCTGTAAATAGAAAAATAGCCAAGTTACTGAGATGCATACATTCAATAGTAACAAAAAACAACAAAGTGTTTTCCAAAATGATTATACTTATTTACGATAACATCAGCATTGTTCATGAGAATTCCCACTGATGTGCAGCTTTGCCAAAATTTATCATCAGTCTTTTTCATTTTTAGCCACTCTCATATGTGTATACTGGTATCATAAATGATTTTTATTTTCATTTCTCTAATTACTACTGAAGTTAAACAAATTTCCATTTGGCTATTTGGATATCCTCTTTGTAAATTGGCTTTACATTCCTTTACCCATTTTTCTACTCTGTCTTCTCATTCATTTGCAGAAATTCTGGATAAGGATCTTGTGACAATTATGTATTTTGCAAGTACTTTATCTCACTACATCATCTGTTGTTTCACTCAACAATGACATTTGATAAACAGAAGGTCTCAATTTTATTACAGTCACATTTACCAATCTTCTAATTTATTAATCTTCTTTATTCTTAGCACTTTATGTATTTTGTTTAAGAAAATTTTTCCAGCTGCAAGGTCATGGAGATAGTCTTCATTCATCTTCTGAAAACTGTGTTGTTTTGCCTTTAACAATTGGAATTGATTTTTGTATATAGTGGGAGATAGGAATCGAGTTTCATTTTTTTTCAGGTGGATATCCAATTATTCCAGCATTTTTATTGAAAAGACAGTCCCTTCCAAACTGCTATGCATTTCAACTTTTGTCATAAATCAAATGTCCATATAGGCATTAGTCTGACTGTAGGGTGGTCTCTCTTCCATTCTATTATTCATTTGTTCTCTCATTGTGAGCATATCATGCTGCCTTAAGTTTTATAGCTTTTTATTGAGTCGTGGTATCTACTAGAATAGCAATCTTGTGCATTGTTTCTTTACTTTGGCTATATACATGTATGTACAGGTGTGTGTGTGTGTGTGTGTTACAATAATCTTGTCATGTTTCACTAAAAATTTCTAGCAGAAATTTGGCTAGGGTGACCATTCTAGAGAAAACTGATACCATTTAATGTCTTCCAATCCGTGAAAAGGATATATTTGTCTTTTACCTAGGTTATATTTGACTTTTCTCAATAACGTTTTATATTACAAAGATAGTAAAGAAAAAATCCTATAATCATTCAACTAGTGAAATTTTAGCTATAAAAAGGCTTTGCAGTTCTCTTGAAAAATCAACATATCCAAAGAAAAAGGAGCACTATAATTTTTAAGAAAAACATATTGTGACACAAAGGTTTTTACCTATAAAGTTGTTATTCTTGTGGGAAAACAAAATAGTCATGAATATTTAATGCCTGAAATGATTACCCTTTTATTTTATTTAGAACATTTCTTATAGATTTTCTAGCTGATTGAAATAGAAAACAAGATCAAGAACTCAGGGGGAAATAAAGTCAAAATGAAAACGAACTAATATTAAGCACTGAAGTCAATTAAACATGTGAACACAGGTCCACACAATCACCAGAAATACCAATTTAAAAAATAGAAGACGAGATCTTGAATATAATTCTTGAAATGTAAAATGTTTTTGGTAAACAATATTTATTTTAACAATAAATCACATCTAATAGTAACACCTCTTCTGGATATGTAGGTAAAGGGGAAAGACGTGGTAAGTAAAGGCAAGACAAATTTCTCTACCTGCGTATGGATAAACCAACAACTTTTAATATAAAATGAATTCTTCTGCTTTCAATCTTAAAGCACAATGCTGATGCTTAATTTGAGATATAAATATCAGATTCTGAAACACTACAAAATTGTGTATCTTCTAAGAATAGATGTCTTAGTAACTGCAAACTGCAGTACATTAAAAAACATCAAAACCAATGTGAAGTTTGTTTTAGCCATGGCAGATGTTTTCTTTTATTGAGATATTAAATTTTACTGCATAATTTTTTGAAATGCTTTTTCAAACTGTTGATTATTTGATATAGTCATTGCATTCATAGATATTCTAATACTGAACCATCCCACCATAGTTAAAACAAACTTCATATTGGTTGTGCTGTTTTTCGAGTGACCTGCAAATTTCAATTACTAACATTTTGAGATTTTTGCCTAAATACTTATGCATGTGGTTTATCAAATTATCATATATTTGTGTTGTATTTGTTAGGGATTTTAAATAACAGTAGATAGATTGCAAGGGAATAATTTTCTTCAACGTAAAATAAGTATTCAGCACAGAATATGCTTTTGCCTGCCATTTTTATGGAGAATGAAGTCTCTTTTAGATAATTTTCTCACTTTCCTATTTATCTAATTTTTCTCCATGTATAAGTTTAGTAATTTATAATTTCCTAGAAATAGTGTATACAGTGTGAAAGACTGAGTTGACCATGGTTAACAACTAAATATGTAAGAGATGAGCAGAAGCAAGCAGGAGATGAGAAGAGAAGGATGTGAAGTTAGAAAAAATAAGTAATCTAAGGATATAGATGTTTTATCCCTATGAAACAAAAAACCACAATAATATCAATACTCCCAGACACTTGGAACTACCTTTTTTTTTTTTTTTTGAGATCGAGTCTTTGTCGTCCATGCCAGAGTGTGGGAGTGCAGTGGCATGATCTCGGCTCACTTCAAGCTCCGCCTCCCAGGTTCACGCCATTCTCCTGCCCTCCTGCCTCAGCCTCCTGAGTAGCTGAGACTGCAAGTGCCCACCACCACGCCCAGCTAATTTTTTTGTATTTTAGGTAGAGACGGGTTTTCACTGTGTTAGCCAGGATGTTCTCAATCTCCTGACCGCGTGATCTGCCTGCCTCAGCCTCCCAAAGTGCTAGGATTACAGGCGTGAGCCAACGCGCCCGGCCATCTGGAGCTACTTTTACGTGCCAGTGACTAAGTAAGGTAGCCATTAATTATTGCTCAGGCAGTATACTGCACAATTCCAGGGTACCATTTACATTGCATTCTATATGAAAGATGCTTCTTGAATTGTATAATGCAAAGCCTGAGTGTCAAAAACAGTGGCCCTCCCTTAAGCACTTCGTATATTAACACACGTAGCCCTCAGAACAGCCCTAAGCAGCATTATTACTATTCCACTTTACAAGTAAGGAAACAGAGGCAGATAGTAAGTACTTTGCCAAGATTCCCACAGCGAGATGCAGTAGAGCCAGACTTTAGTCCAGCTCCAGACCACCGTGCTACTACATGTAAAATAAAGTTTTGTTGAATAAATCTGTACAGAATTAAAAGTAAATTTTTCTATGGGGTAAAAGAAAAGGAATAAATGAGTTCTGGATAGGATGACGGGAAAGATTCAGTGAAAGAAGTAATAGAAAACTGCATCTTGAAGGAATTAGTGGAATTATAACAGGCACGGAAGGACTCCTCAGATGGTTGGAACAATGGGCACAAAGAATGTCTAAAGCATCACCTTTACCTATGAGAGCCCGTGACCTAAAATATACATGGAAAGCAAAATGGGGTAATTATTGTCACGTATGTGAGCAAACTTGGAAGTAGTGGCTACATGAAAGTAATTTGTAAAATGGGTTTCAGAAATCTCAAAACAGAAACATAGTATAGATAGCAATGTGTCTGGAATTGGTGGGTTCTTGGTCTCCCTGACTTCAAGAATGAAGCCACAGACCCTCACACTGTTACAGTTCTTAAAGATGGTGTGTCTGGAGTTCCTTCCTTCTGATGATCGGACCTGTTCAGAGTTTCTTCCTTTTGGTGGGTTCATGGTCTCACTGGCTTCAGGAGGAAAGTTGCAAACCTTTGCGGTGAGTGTTACAGCTCATAAAGGTGGCACAGACCCAAAGGGCGAGCAGCAGTAAGATCTATTGCAAAAACCCAAAGAACAAAACTTCCACACCATGGAAGGACACTAGAGTGGGTTGTCACTGCTGGCTCGGTAAGCCTGCTTTTATTCCCTTATCTGACCCCACCCACATCCTGCTGATTGGTCCATTTTACAGAGAGCTGATTGGTCTATTTTACAGAGAGCTGATTGGTCCATTTTACAGAGAGCTGATTGGTCCGTTTTGACAGGGTGCTGATTGGTGTGTTTACAAACCTTAAGCTAGACACAGAGCACTGATTGGTGCATTTACAATCCTTTAGCTAGACATAAAAGTTCTCCAAATCCCCTCCCAGATTAACTAGACACAGAGCACTGATTGGTACATTTACCAACCTTGAGATAGACACAGAGAGCTGATTGGTGTGTTTACAAACCTTTAGCTACACACAGAACACTGATTGGTGCATTTACAATCCTTTAGCTAGACATAAAAGTTCTCCAAGTCCCCACCAGATTAGCTAGATACAGAGTGTTGATTGGTGCATCCACAAACCCTGAGTTAGATGCAGAGTGCTGATTGGCGCATATACAATCCTCCAGCTAGACATAAAAGTTCTCCAAGTTCCCACACAGCTGGCTTCACCTAGTGGATCCCCTGCAGGGCCACGGGTGGAGATGCCCACCAGTCCTGCACCAGGCCCCACACTTCTCAGCCCTTGGGCGGTTGATGAGACTCGGCGCCAGGGAGCAGGGAACAGTGCCCATCAGGAGGCTCCGGTAGCGCGGGAGCCCAGGGGGAGCAGGGTGAGGGACTAGGGGGCAGGAGCTCAGGCATGGCTGGCTGCAGGTACCGAGCCCTGCCTCTTGGTAGGCGGCTGAGGCTCCGCGAGAATTCGAGAGTGGTGAGGGCCGGCCAGCAATGCTGGGGGACCTGGCGCACCCTCCACAGCTGCTGGGAGTGCGTGCTAAGCCCCTCACTGCCCAGGCCAGCGGTGCTGGAAGGCGGCTCCAAGTGCTGGTGGAGCCTGCGCCCACCCGGAACTCGCGCTGGCTTGTGAACACCCTGCGCTGCCCCGGTTTCCAACCGTGCCTATCCCTCCACACCTCCCCACAAGCAGAGGGAGCCGGATCTGGCCTCGGCCAGCTCCGAGAGAGAGGCTCCCACAGTGCAGTGGCAGGCTGAAGGGCTCCTCAAGCGCCGCCAAAGTGGACTTCCAGGCCAAGGAGGCCCCGAGAGAAGGGCTGCTAGCACGTTGTTACCTCTCAGTAGTAACATTAAATTACCTTAAAGAATTTTGCTGTGGTGTGGACTGTTGACTAGGAGGACTGGAAAGAGTTCCATCTATTCTCACTGTGGCCCATCAGTTCCAACAGGAAAAGGGGGGCCCTCATGGAAATTACAAATATGATGTGACAAACTGACAATGCTTTTATTTATTTTTTTGAGATGGAGTCTTGCTCTGTCACCAGGCTGGAGTGCAGTGGTGCAATCTCAGTTCACTGCAACCTCTGCCTCGCGGGTTCAAGTGATTCCCCTGCCTCAGCCTCCCAAGTAGCTGGGATTACAAGCATGCGCCACTACACCTGGCTAAATTTTTGTATTTTAGTAGAGACTGGGTTTCACCACGTTGACCAAGATGGTCCCGATCTCCTGACCTCGTGATCTGCCCACCTCGGCCTCCCAAAGTGCTGGGATTACAGTCATAAGCCACCGCACCTGGCCAATTCTATCACTTTTTAAAGTAAATTGTCTCCTAGAAGAAACACAAACCAGGTGCAACCATTTTCAATATTGTCAGCTGAACCTCATACAGCATGGTGCCCACATTCTTCGTGATAAAAGTTTACAAAAGGAAACCTTGTTCTCCAAAATAGACAAGGATTTATAAACACTGGCACTGCATTGTTATGAATAAACAACAGTAAATGCACAAGAAGTGACAGTGTCACTCTCCACCATCAGGGCCCTAAGATCCTCACTCCATCTGTATCTCATTTCTTGATCCAGAGCTGCAATGCCCTAGAGCACCTGTTTCAGGCACACTCCTAAAGCAAGGTGAAATGGGAGAAGAAAATTGAAAGCTTGTATAATATTCATTTATTTTCATAATTAATAGATGGGATAAAAGGATAAACTGGAAACTGCTGCGATCTGGACAAACTACTAGAAACTTCATAATTGGCATATACAAAGCTCTCCGGGATTTTAATGAATTATGGACTGTAACATGCATAAGGAAATGAAATGAGATTTTCACTCAGCTCTGTGGGATTTTTATGCTCCCTCCTAAGCTGTATTCTACAAGTCTTTACATTCCATGTCACACATAAGTGAGCAAAATTATCCTGTCTTTTGAAATATATGCAAGTATTTCAGCCCACATACGGTGAGAATCTGGATTTTTAAGTTTGCAAATATTCAACTGACCTCTGGTTCCAAATCTCCATTTCCACTGACATCTCAATGTCCAATTTCATTCCATATCTTCATATCCTTTTCTATCCTTCTAAATTCTTTATTATTATTATTTTTTATCTTGAGATGGAGTCTCGCTCTACCGCCCAGGCTGGAGTGCAATGGTGTGATCTCGGCTCACTGCAACCTCCACCTCCCAGGTTCAAGTAATTCCCCTGCCTCAGCCTCCTGAGTAGTTGGGATTACAAGCACGGACTACCCACCATGCCAGGCTAATTTTTGTATTTTTAGTAGAGATGGGGTTTCACCATGTTGGTCAGGCTGGCCTCTAACTCCTGACCTCGTGATCTGCCTGCCTCGGCCACCTGAAGTGTTGGGATTACAGGCGTCAGCCACCGCACCCAGCCTATCCTTCTAAATTCTTATTTTCCATGCTACTTTGCCTCATACATTAGTTCCTTTAATCTTCAAAGTATTACAGTCTGAACACTGCGTAGATCATAGAGTTGACTGAGAGCTTGAGCACGGAAGGCATGCACATCACAGCACGTAAGGCACAAAACTCTTGCGGCGCTTCTCACACATCCGTGATGCTAGACAGATTCCCACCATGGGATAAATTGCAAAAGTCTTCCCTTCACTATCACTACAGGCTTCCACGTCCTGCCATTTGAGATCTCTTTCCCTCATGATCCTCCACTTTATTCCTCCGCTTGTTTACTACCATCCCTGTGTGATTACAGTAGGCTCACCTGGATAATCCAAGATACCCTTCCTGTTTAAGGTTTTAAGGCGTGTGGTTTTTGTTGTTTTTCCAATTAGCAGCATTAATTCCATTTGCAACCTTAATTGCCCTTTACCAGGTAGCCTAAAATATTTAAAGGTTCCAGGGATTCAAATGTAGACATGTTTAGCGAGCTGCTAGTATCCTATCATAGTGGATATCCTTTTGGTATGCTGCTGGATTCAGTTTGCTAGTATTTTGTTGAGGATTTGTGAATCTATATTCATAACTGTCATTGGTCGGTAGTTTTCTTATAATGTCTGTTTTTTTTCCTAAATCTCAAGGTGGAAGTTTACACAATTGCTTCAAGAATTTTCTTCTGTCTAAATATATGTGTTTAATGGTATTTGTTCATGTTATTGTTGCTGCTGCTGCTGTTGCTGCTGTTTGTTTAGTGACTTTCCTGAACTATGTTTATTAAGTCTATGTTCTTTGTAGCATGGGGCTATCAAAGTCTCTGCTCAGCTTACTGGTCAAATACTGACTGAACGTAAACTTCCTTAAATGCCTGTAACCAGTAAGTTCCCAGCTTTTACCAAAGGGCTCTCTGTGTATCTGGTGGGGCATGGCTTCAACACTCAAGTCAAGCAGTTTAACACTCTGCCTTAGCTTTTTTATCTCGCTCTGTCACCCAGGCTGGAGTGCAGTGGCACGATCTCAGCTCACTGCAACCTCTGCCTCCTGGGTTCAAGTGATTCTCCTGCCTTAGCCTCCCAAGCAGCTGGGATTACAGGTGCATGCCACCACGCCCGGCTCATTTGTTTGTATTTTTAGTAGAGACATGGTTTCACCCCCTTGGCCAGGCTGGTCTCAAACTCCTGACCTCAGGTGATCTGCCAGCCTCAACCTCCCAAAGTGCTGAGATTATAGGCGTGAGCCACCATGCCCAGTCAATTTTTACCTTTTTTTTTTTTTTTTGCCTTTGGAATCTTTACTCTGGTTTGGCCACAAGTTAGTAACTTGGCCAACAGTTAATTGTAAACTGCAAGTCTACACTATCTTTTTTTTTTTCTTTTCTTTTTTTTAATTATACTTAAGTTCTGGGATACATGTGCAGAACATGCAGGTTTGTTACATACATATACATGTGCCATAGTGGTTTGCTGCACCCATCAACCCGTCATCTGCATTAAGTATTTCTTGTAATGCTATCACTCCTCTTGACCCCCAACAGGCCCCAGTGTGTAATGTTCCCCTCCGCGTGCCCATATGTTCTCATTGTTCAACTCCCACTTATGAGTGAGAACATGCGGTGTTTGGTTTTCTGTTCCTGTGTTAGTTTGCTGAGAACGATGGTTCCAGCTTCATCCATGTGCCTGCAAAGGACATGAACTCATTCTTTTTTATGGCTGCATAGTATAAGGAAAATGTGGCACATGAGCAGCTTTTACTTCTTACTTGTGGAGAGTTTAGGGCCTTCTTGGGTCTTTAATGAGTATGTACATACCCCTAAGCAGGAACATGACTCTGCAAGTGAGGGCCCTTCTGTATTCCCAAGAAAATGTCAGATCTTTCCAAAGCTTTAATAGATGCGTTCAACAAACTTTTTAAAAAGTGTTTTGGTCAACACATCTTTTCACTACCTGGAGATATTGCCTCAAAGTATTTCAACAAATATCCCTGGGCAAAAGCGTGTTTATACTGAAAGAGCTCTAACGTGGGTCAAATACAGACAAGCATTGGGAGTAGGACTTTCCAAGGAACTGCCAGACAGGTCAAATAATAACAGTTAAAAATGAGGCTTCGTAGGAATTCCAACCCCAAATCCATTCTCCAGTGGCTGCTAGACTGCTGGTTTTCAAGATAATTACAAGGCTGTTGTTTTTCAAGGCTACCACCGATGGAAAGAGGAAGATGGGGATAGGGTAAGTTGAAACATCACAAAATTTAATATTTTTACTGAGAATACGCCGCCTTTTTTTTTTTTTGAGATGGAACCTAGCTTTGTCACCCAGGCTGGAGTACAGTGACACCATCTTGGCTCACCGCAACCTCCACCTCCCAGGTTCAAGCAATTCTTCTGATTCTCCTGCCTCAGACTTCTGAGTAGCTAGGATTACAGGCACCCACCACCATGCCTGGCTAATTTTTCTATTTTTAGTAGAGAAAGAGTTTCACCATGTTGGTCAGGCCGGTCTCAGACTCCTAACCTCAAGTGATCCACCTGCCTCAGCCTCCCAAAGTGCTGGGATTATAGGCATAAGCCACTCCACCCAGCCCATTTTTCTTGAATAAATGTTCACAAATTATTATAAGCCTTGGTTTCTTAAAACATTGATTATTATTAATTTCTTCTAGTGTTCTCATTGCTTTTTATAAGATAATTTTTTGAAAGTTCTTATGCCACTATTTCCATTGATGTCACTTAGTGTTTTCTATTGAGATACTAGACATTGGCACTCTGTAATATAAAATTTAATTTTAAGAAAGTTGTAGTTTTTTTTATTAAATCCTTGTGGGGAGCATATCGAAACTGAGCTGCATAATAGTACAATTAAGCTTATTCAGAGTTTGATAAGTTAATATAATCAGTAAGTTGATTAATAAATTGGTTTAGAACTAAAGAGAAGTCTCCAGTGGCTTGGTTTTTGCTCTCATAATTGAGCAGCTTCTGAACAATTTGGGTAAATACATAGAATATCTTTTAAATCAAACATTCAAAAGTAATTTTGATGGATTTTATTTTTTAATATTTTGATAGGCTGAAACATTGAGCAAAATAAATGTATAATATCAAAACCCAATATAAAGTCCTGCATTTGTATTTTTTAAATTAATTATATCCTGTGTTTTAGTGGAAGCAAAGTTAATAGCAATTTGTAATGGAGAAAGAAAAAGAGAAAGAAAAAAAAAGGAAGAAAAGAAAAATAGTTTTAGTTGACCACCAAAATGCTATGTCCTAATAATACAGCAAGTTATGGTTCATGCACACACATACACATCAACTGCTCTCAGAAACACTGATTAGTAATTAATTCAAAAGATATTTGTTGAGGACATGAAATATGCAATCTACTCTGTCAGATACTATTGACATGACGATTTATGAGAAAAGTCTTGGCTTTGTCCTCAGTGAGATCACCATTTAAAGAGAGAAATGAAAACAAATCATAAAAAATACAATAAGTATTATATCACAGACCATCACAAAATGGTAAGGGAACACTCAAATAGCAAGATTAATTCTGTTTGAAAGGAATAGTTTGGGTAAGTACGCTTTAACTGGCACGCAAGGGTTTGAAGATCATTCCAGTGACTGAAAATAAATTGCATGTACTGAGCATTTACATGGGTTTGGTCCTGTGGTAAACAATAAAAATAGAGCAGTCATGTCTTCTCCTTGAATACTACAATCTAGTGAGACACCCCCACCCCATCAGAAAGAGCACTCTAATCCCCTTCAAGTAAAAATTAACCAAAGGGTCTTATTTATTAAATCGGCAAATTACTTCGGCTGATAACTTTTCCTAGTTTCACACTGGTGACAGGTAAAACTTCAATTCACACTGTGACAAGTTCTATGGAAATATAGTCGGATATTATTCAGTGAATTGAAGACAAGCAAAAAGGATTACAGTCATGCGCAACTACTCATAAAACCCTAATATGAAGCTAGTATAGTCATCAGACTTTTAATTAAAGCTTTGAAAGTAGTTCTACCTTGATAATATGTTGGATTCCTCTGAACTTATTAGACAAGCATTTTTCCAGTGAATCGCTACAGCAACCCTGAGCACTGAACATGATTTATAATATCACAGATTGGATGACAGATAATGGTGGAAGCTAAAGATAATAAATAATTATTGGTACCATCTGGACTCATTGAAAAACATCCTTTTAAAAAGTGCATTTCAGAGTCCTACAAAAATAGAATTTGTGCAAAGAAAACAAAAATGTTAAATTTAAATTAGATGGGAGCAAAGATACTAATTAAGAATTCACGGGAGAACATAGACCTAATTTAGAAGTAATTGACACAAAATTATTCATAAAACAGGATGGTTTTTCAGATTATCATCTACATTGATGAAGTAGAATAAGCTCTCTATTAATCTCTTCATGTCAAAGACAGTAAATGCCACATAATCTAAGCTCTGGGGTCACTCTGATAGTTTTCCCAGTTTTCAACTGAAAAATCTGGTTACTATTGACATTGAGGCACATTAAATTCACTGTGAAAAATACAACAATTATATATGCATTCAGGCTATTTATTCTATTCAGGTCTTTCTGCATCAATGGGGAATGAATGTTAGTGGATGGCTTTGTAAAGATATTAGATTTGGTGATCCTTCTAAACATGTAACAGCATTTTTTTTTTTTTTCTTGGTGCCTAGCTCCTTCCTGAGGAGGGAGAGAGAACAGGCTAGAATACCTATACATATTTCTATCTGTGTTTCTCATAGAAGCAGCTCACAGAACGGAATTCCAAGAAAACAGTTTTAAGGGCAGTAGTCACCACAAATGCACGTAAATATTTGCCAAGTGCCTATAAAATACAACACACCCATTTTACACATAGCACTTTACATTCACTCTATTTTATTGCTCACAACACATGCTCAAAGAGAATACTATCTCCATCTTCCAGATAAGGAAGCTGACTTGCCCAAACTCAGATCTGTTTATACTATTTCTACAATATCATGTAATAAATGAAAAGCTACAGGAGCAGTTAAATGGAGTCACTTGAAAATACAGGAGCTAGACCAGATTGGAAGCTGGAGAGCTGCAAATCCCATAGAACAATCAGGACACGCTGTGTGTGTAAGGATAGGATTCAGGAGCACTGTCTCTTTCCTTTTAGAGATGCTTGGCAGTCTCCCAACAATATGACCTTAAAGTGGGAGGTCTATGCTGAACAGCTGCCATGATCATATGTTGACAAATTTGTTACCTAATAAATCTTTATTTTGCTTCTCTGAGAAGCTGATGCAATTCAGTAAATATCTTCGTTGCAGTAGCTTGATTAGAAGACATCAACACCTGAAGAAGCAGAGATACTTTTTATTATGATAAAATCACTTTGCTACTTTGCTAACCATTGATCAGATTATTGTTACTGTGTGTTTAAAGCCCACAACTTGTTTGTCCCTGCTAATATGCCAAAACATTTTTATTCACAGTTTACTTCAGATCACTGAGCATAAACAGATTATGTTTGTCATCAACCAGAAAGTAGAGATAAGGAAATTAGCAGACCTGCCAGTCAGCATGAAAGCTAAGGTAGGTTTGTTTCACCTAGAATATGGATAAACTCAAAATATGCCTTGCTCTGAATTTCCATAATTTATTTACATGCAAACAAATCTCAAGTGTGTGAGGAGGGGTTGGGGGAGGGTAAATGTATCCAGCCCAAATTCTCCCCAGGAGTTTAGACAAATGCTTACTGAAAATTCTCTTTAATATCCTATGTGAATCACAATCTTGATGCACTAAAAGCTGAATTTACTTTCTTCCTTTTCTTCCTATCCAATTCCATTGCAAACACCCTTGCCTCTTAGTAACTAACACTAGTAATTTCAGGCATAACTCTGAAATTTATCCTTAACTACACTTCTCCCTCTCCCTGAACCCTGTACCCCCAAAATCCTGTTCAGTTTATGCCAATCCCTTATTCCAACACAAAATATTTCTTCAGTCTGTCTACTTCTCTCCATCTCCATT
>NW_012120709.1:2829035-2864760 GCF_000951035.1 Colobus angolensis palliatus | reverse complement strand
TTCAGTTTATGCCAATCCCTTATTCCAACACAAAATATTTCTTCAGTCTGTCTACTTCTCTCCATCTCCATTACTGCCCTAGCTTGGCCATCTTCATCTCTTGGTGGACTTTTGAACAATCTCCTGGCAGTTCCTCCCACCTAAAATGATCCTTTGAAATGTTAATACAATTAAATTGTTCTCAAGCTTAACACCCTTCTATAGCTTTATGATACTGTTATCATTAAGAAAATAATATTCCTAACATTGTACCTCATATGTCATAAATCACTCAGAGATACTCCAGTCATTCAGATCACCTTTCACTTCCTTGCTCCAAGTTCTTTCTGGCACCAAGGCTGTCATCCATCTGTCCAGTCTAGTTAACAGCTTCATCCCATTGTTTCAACCTAGACATGACTTTCCCTAAAAGATTTTCCCTAACCTGCGTCCTCCCCTCCTTGCCATCATCAGATTTTCCTAGCTTTTGCTAAAAATGTACCTAGCCCTCCCTGTATCTTAGCCATTATCACATTATATTGTAATTCTTCAAGTGTCTCTTCTACTAGATAATAAGTTCTAGAATGAGAAGGACAATGACTGGATTAATCACTGTTCTATCCCCTGTTTCTAATGTAATGCCTAATACTCAGTTAATGTTTAATTAATATTTGCTGAATAATTCAATGAATAGGTATCACTTGGCAGGCAAGGTATAAAGGAATCTAATCACATCAGACACTTTCAATATTTGGCTCTCCCTGCCTACAGAATTGAGTTAAACTCCTTAGCATGATCTGCAAGACCCTTTCAATTTGATTCCAATATTTTGGTATCATCTCCCATGATGTGCTCAAGCTATGATCCTCATTGGTCTGTTGAGAGTTCCCCAAGCAAGAATTCCTTTTGGTTTCACACTTTTGTTCCTTTCATCCCTAGTATTGAAATATCTTTTCTTAGTGATATAGGAGTTAAAGAGAAATTATTTAGGCAGATAGTGAGGGTATGGGAGTCCTCGGTACAGTTTTCCTTTTAATGAAAAGTGGCCCTCAAATCATTTTCTTTTCTAACAAAGAGCAGCCTGTAAAATTGAGCTGCAGACATACACAAGCAAGCTAGAAGCTTGCATGTGTGAATGCCAGCAGTTGCCCCAACAGGAAAAGGCTACCTGGGACTAGGCATGTTCAAAATGGTGGCTCCATCTTCCCTTTTCCTTTCCAACCATGCGTGCAGTAGGGAGCAGACAACAGGGCACCTGTCAAGTGTAAAGCCCCTTTGCATAATAAAAAGATTAGGGCGGGTGGCCAGCTTCCCCAAGGGCTAACTAAACATCACATCTGGTCCAACAAATCTGTGGGCCCTATGTAAATCAGACACTACCTTTCAAGCCTGTCTATAAAATCCAGTGCAGGCCAGAATTCCATTCAGGCATGCCTCTCTCTCACAAGAGAGAGCTGTTTTTCTTTCTCTTTCTTTTGCTTATTAAACTTGCTCTCTTAAACTCACTCCTTGTGTGCGTCCATGTCCTTAATTTTCTTGGCACGAAGCAAAGAACCTCAGCTATTACCCCAGACAATGTCACGGCTTCATTACCTTTTAACCTTCTAAATCTACTTAGTTTTCAATGTTCAATTCAATTGCCATTGCTTCTCTGGAGCTGTTTGTAAGCCGCTCAGAAAGACATAATCTTGTCTTACTCTTAATATGCCTAATACAAACCTCTGTAAAAACATTTCTCATTCTCTTGTAATCTGTTTGCTTATGCATCTTATTTACCAGACTCCTGGAAAAGGAATGATATTCTCTCTGAAATGCCCTTGCCTCCATAGCCCCCAGAACATGGTGGATACTTTGTTAATTTATGCTAAGGAATAAACTTCCCACCTATGATCATTCACTGTTGATTTTTAACTTGCACTTGAACTTTCAGTTTCAAAAGACAATAATCTTACTATATTTGTTCTTCAAATTTAAGGTAATCTAACAGGTATCTTAGGTTATTGTACACAGCATGTTAAGTAATTAATCAACTCAACACTTGAAGCCTGAAAGGACAGCCATACTCTAAACACCATTAAAATGTTTCTTACTCATCTCCTGTATACATACTATGTTAAGCTTAGTCCTAGAATTTGTATTACCACTCTAGTACCTAATATCAGATTTAGTAATAGAATCTACTGTCAACTTCCTAGCTTTACCACTGCATGAAAATTTAAGACTTGTCATTAGCATTGTTCTTTTGTAGATTAGTAAGATGGATCATTTTTCTGCTGGCTTAATTTACCAAGATTCAAAGAAAATTGCTCTTTCTTCACTGTTCTTGTGTTAGTACCAATTATTATGAAATATATTGCCAGAAAGTAGTAATTAGGTAGAAAACACACCTTTGAAATGTTTCAGTCAAGTAAGCAAACATGTCTGTCAAGTAAAAGTTGTGTGAAATTTCTTTCACACAACTTGCTTTGCAACTTCTCCTGTATGTGTGTGTATACATTAGTAAATATGTCACATGACTTTTTAAATACACCCCCCACCCCAAATATATTCTGATCTTCCCATTCTGGCCACATCGTGGCAATACCAGTTACTGCACTTACCTCATGCTGCAAGCAACTAACTGTGAAACAGGACAAAAAATATAAAGCAACTGTTTTCAGACACTGGATAGCAGGCAACTTCTGACTCTAATACTTGAGAGAAAGAAAACACGTGTCAGTCCCACTACGATCACCACATTCTTTTTGCTTTCTGCCACTTATAGGACTTCTATGCTAGGAACTGCAGTCTCACTGAGCTGAAGAGGCAAAGATAAGGGTCTAGACCTAATGAAGTTGCTGGAATTTAGGGCTGTAAAGTGGGAAAAGTTTGGATGGGTGGCAGGATTTTATGTGTAGTTTCACCACACATCAAGATCAAGAATTGAATTTAGCGAGACTCTGTGGTGACAAGAATGACTGCTGCAAAGGTGGGAGCTGAACAGAAATTTTGCAATCCCAACAGCACTGAGGAGTGTTAGAATTCCAGCCAAAGTGAAAAGAGCTTTCTGAGCATGCCAGTCATTCAGTTGATGGCAGAAAGGCCACATTTTAGAATTAAGGATCATTTTCGAGAACTGTTGTTCTCAAAGTGAGTTCCCCAGCTTCTAATGGGTCACTAGAAGCTTGGGGGATACACAAAGTCATTATAATATTTTCATTATAATACTAACACATTATTCCCTTTTCTCGCATGTTAACATTTACACTGATGAAGGAGAATAACAGGTGAGTAGAACTTCCCACAATTTAAAAATCAACCTCAGCACCAAAATCTGCTAATAGCATTATATTCCTTACTGCAATGAAGTAACAGTACAAAATTATTATTATTATCACTATATACATTTTTTTTCAGTTCAACATAAGAATATTCTTGATGAAGCAGTATAATTTCTTAATTGTATTAAATTTTGGTGTTAAGTATATGTATTTTATTAATAGTCTTTCTACATGCACAAAGCACTTCTGCTACATGCCAAAATACAGTAGCTATCTGAGGAAAAAGCATTCAGACAATAATCTGAGTTGCAAGTTCACCTAAATGTTGTTTTTAAAGAACACCATTTTTACTTGCAAGAATTAACCAAATAGTTGATTATTCAGATTTAGATATTTTGTAGATGTTTTCTCAGAACTTTATAAAGTAAGCCTGTATCTTCAGGAAAACAGCTGATAGTATTTGTAGTCAATGAGAAATATTCAGCTTTCAAGTAAAAATTATAATTTAGGAAAACTTGTATCTGCTTCCATAAGCATGACAACTTCCCATACTTAATGATTTTTCTAATGACAGTGGTGAATATAAATTTCTGATATTATATAATAAAATGTGTCAACATTTGGAAGATCTTTATAACTCATGAACCAATGTTGACCAAATTATCAATACACAGTGTTGCAAAATCCTGTATGGGGAAAAAGTTATTAAAACTACAAGACAGTCCAGTGGATTTTAATATGTCAGAAAACCAAAAGGTGTTGATATGGTTTCATATTCCATTTTATAACCAACTTCTAAGAAATACTACTTGTGATGTTTTGGTTGCTATCAAAGGGAAATATCTTCATTTATATGAAAAAGCTATTAAAATTCTCATCACTTTTCAAACTACATATCTGTATGAGTCTGGATTTTTTTTCACATATGATAACCAAGGCAACAAATCGATTGCAAAACTAGATAGACCACTGTTTTCCATACAGTCAGATATTAAATTAGTTTTCAAAAAAAAAAAAAAAAAAAAAAAAGAAAAAAAAAAAAAAAAAAACGAATGCTACTTTCCCCACTAAATTCTTGCTTTGGAAAACATAGTTACTTTTCATTAAAATATTTGTTAACATTTAATGCACTTATTGCTGTTATGTTTAATATGTTTGTAATGAAGTATTTCCAAATTTCTCAGTTTTAATTTCTAATATAGTATATATTGGTAGAGATAACCTGCATAAAAATGCTCTGTCAAGTGCTCAGTAAATTTTAAGAGGGTAAAGGAATCCTAACATTAAGATGTTTGAGAACTGCTGCCCTCAAGTAAGATCCATGTCCTAGAATTAATGATAAAATGGAAACATATATTGTCTAATGAGGAATAAAACAAAGCTTTTGGGATCAAGATAATCTACCAATAATTTTAACAGCCTTTCACAGCAAAACCCAATAACTTTTAAAGGAAGAGAACATAAAGTAGACACACATATTTTAGTCTACAGTGTCCAGCATACAATAAAAATTACACAATCTAAGAAGCAGGAGAAGTGGCCAATTACCAAGAAGAATAGCAGCAACAGAAATAGACTAAGAAGACTAAGAGGTTGGAATTAGAAGTTAAGAACTTCAAAAGATGTATGTAAACATAGCCAATAACTGAGACAAAAGAGGCCCAATTAGTGAGTAAGAGGGAAATATCAGCAGTCATAGAAACTATAAAAAGAAACAAACGAAACTATTGTGGAAAAGTACAATATCTAAGTCTTTAAAATAGATGGCTTTAATAATAGATTAACGATGGCAGAAGAGAAGGTCTATAAATATGAAGGCAGATTAGTAGAAATCATCCTCCCAGAAGAAGAGAGGGGAAAAGATAGAAACATGAAAGGAACAAAGTGTCACTGGAGACAATAAAGGTGGTTTAATTACCCACAACTGGAATCTTGAAAGTAAAGAAAAGCTAGTATGCAGCAGGAAAAAAAAAAAATCAAGGTTGCACTTGCCAAAATTTCCCAAATTTGATGAAAATACAATAATCTAGGAATCTTACAAGCAGAAAACCACACCTTATTCAGGTCATAAACAAACTGCTGAAAACCGAAGATAAAGAACAGAGTAAATTGAAAAAGCAGCCTAAGCAAGGGAACAAGTATATATTACAATTAGGAGAACAATGACAAGAATAACAAGTAATTCCTCATTAAGGAGGAAGAAAGGAAGCTAGAATAAAATTAACGGCATCTTTACAGCAACAAAGAAAATGAGAAAAAACACTGTGAAGCCTAAATTCTAATGAAAATATCCCTCAAAAAAAAAAAAAAGATGAAATAACATATTTTAAGGAAAATAAATAAAAGCTAAGAATACTTTTCATCAGAAGATAGTCTAAAGGAAGGTCTTCAGACTGAAAGAGAAAGACACAGGATGGAAATTCAGATCTGAAGGAAAGAAGACAGTGCCAAAAATTATAGATGTGGGTAATTTCAAGACAATATTATTTTACTTAATTTTTTAAAAGAAAATTGGTTGTTTAGAGTAAAAATAACATTGTGCTATAGGGTTCATGTGTATGTAAAAATAAAGTATATTACAAAAATATTATTAGTTGGGGTAGATATATTTATGCTACTCAGTGTTCTTATATTTTCAGTGGTGAGGTACAATAGTAACTCTAAATAGATTATGATTTTTAAAAGAGTGCATGTTATAATATTTAGAGTAATTACTAAAAAGGTAACAAGAGGAATAGAGTATAAGTTAAAATGTAATAAAGTTTGAGACAGAATATTTAAAAGTATTCAGTTAAAACAAAGAAGGCAAAAAAGGCAGAGGAAAAAATTGACACAAATAGAATGATGACAAATAAAACTATCCATAATTAAATAAACACAAAAGGCAGAAATAGACTGAATACAATAATCAAGACCTAACTATATGCTGTCCAAAAAGATCTGCACTTTAAATATAAGGACACAAAAGATAAAACGATGGAAAAACATATATTATGAGATCTTTAGAAAGCTTGTAAGCATATATTAACATCAAAAAAATAAACTTAAGCAAGGTGTACTTGCAGTGATTTTTTAAGAGATGTCATAATGATAAAAGAGTTAATTGATCAGCAAAACATAACAATCCTGAATATGTATACATCAGAGCTTCAAAATTCACGTGGAACCAAAAAAGAGCCTGCATAGCCAAAGCAAGACTAAGCAAAAAGAACAAATCTGGAAGCATCACACTACCTGATTTCAAACTATACTATAAGGCTATAGTCACCAAACAGTGTGGTACTGATATAAAAATTTAATTCTGTAGTGTCAGAATTTTTTAATTTATTAAATTAGAAATAAATAATAACATACCTAGAAAGCTTCAAATATTAGAACATTAAACAACATAATATTAAGTAGATACTTAGAGAGGAAATTAAAAATTAGGAAAATATTTGGGTTTATTTCTGTTCCATTGGTCTATGTGCCTATTTTTATATCAGTACCACACTGTTTGGTGACTATAGCCTTATAGTATAGTTTGAAATCAGGTAGTGTGATGCTTCCAGATTTGTTCTTTTTGCTTAGTCTTGCTTTGGCTATGCAGGCTCTTTTTTGGTTCCACATGAATTTTAGAATTGTTTTTCTAACTCTGTGAAGAATGATGGTGGTATTTTGATGGGGATTGCATTGAATTTGTAGATTGCTTTTGGCAGTATAGTCATTTTCATAATATTGATTCTACCCATCCATGAGCATGGGATGTGTTTCCATTTGTTTGTGTCTTCTATGATTTATTTCAGCAGTGTTCTGTAGTTTTCCTTGTAGAGGTCTTTCACCTCCTTGGTTAGGTATATTTCTAAGTATTTTATTATTTTTTTGGTGACTTTTGTAAAAGGGATTGAGCTCTTGATTTGATTGTCTGCTTGTTCACTGTTGGTGTATAGAAGAGCTACTGTTTTGTGGATATTAATCTTGTATCCAGAAACTTTGCAAATTCTTGTATCAGTTCTAGGAGCTTTCTGGAGGAGTCCTTAGGGTTTTCAAGGTAAACGAGCCTATAGTCAGCAAACAAGAACAGTTATGACTTCCTCTTTACCAATTTGAATGCCCTTTATTTCTTCCTCTTGTCCAATTGCTCTGGCTAGGAGTTCTAGTACTATGTTGAAGAGGAGTGGTGAGAGTGGGCATCCTTGTCTTGTTCCCCTTCTCAGAGGGAATGCTTTCAACTTTTCCCCATTCAGTATTATGTTGGCTGTGGGTTTGTCATAGATAGCTTTTATTATATTAAGGTATGTCCCTTGTATGCCGACTTTGTTGAGGGTTTTAATCATAAAGGATGCTGGATTTTGTCAAATGCTTTTTCTGCATCTATTGAAGCTCAACATGGATTAAGGACTTAAACCCAAGATCTGAAACTGTAAAAATTCTAGAAGATAACATTGGAAAAATCCTTCTAGACTCTGGCTTAGGTAAGGATTTCATGACCCAAAACCCCAAGGCAAATGCAATAAAATATGCTGCACTATATACTGTTCAGATGATGGGTGCACCAAAATCTCACAAATCACCACTAAAGAACTTACTCATGTAACCAAATACCACCTGCACTCTAATAACTTATGGAAAAATTAAATAAAATAAGAAAAATTTTAAAAAGGAAAAATTAGGAAAATATTTGTTGACATACTGAACATGCACCATATCAAATTTATGAAACATACCTAAGGAAGTACTTAAATAAATTTAATTTCAATGCTTATTTATTCAACATAAAGGTCTAGAAATGTGTTTCCACATTAATAAGTGAGAAAAAAACAAATTAAACATAAAGGGGGTAAAAAAAGAAAATAACAGCAGAGATCAATGAAATAGAAAATTCATAACAAAGAAAAAAATCATTCTTTTAGAAAAATTAGTGCAATCAATATACCCCTTAAATACTAACTAGAAAAAAAGAGAAAACGCAAAATAAGAATTTAGAGAAGAACATCATTACAGATACAAAGGATATTGAAGAAGTATTATGAACCATATTCTGCCAAAACATAGAAGAAATAAACAAATTCATGGAACCATTAAACTATCAAAATTAACACAAGAATAAATAAAATCTGATTAACTGTACATATACTAAGGAAATTGCATTTATTAAGATAAAAACTAAAAAAAAAGACACACCAAGTCCAGGAAATTGATATTTTGCTGTTTAATTCTATCAGTTATTCAGGGAAAAAATAATAATATTTACCTTACAGAAGTCCTTTCAAAATAAGGTGGATAAATGTGTTTTGTGCAGTAATATCCAATAAATATACCTAAATATAAAAGTTTAATTTTGGAGTCTTTTCTAAGATACCAAATGGTAATATATCAATGGCATTTTGTAAACAGGGATTTCTGAGAGATGATCCAAAAAGCTTGAATCAGTTATTAATTTGAGATTATTACAATTAAAACTTCTGCTCACCAAAATACACGATTAAGAAAGTCAAATTGTAAGTGTTATACTTGAAGAAAACATTAAGATACATGTATCTGACAGAATATGGAAAAAAAATCTACAAATCAATAATAAAAACACAAGCCAATGTTTTAAATGGGTAAAAAATTTGAACAGATACCTGACAAAAGAAAATATCCAAATTATTAATAAGAACATTAAAAGGTTCTTGAACTTCGTTGACAGGAAAACTCAAACTATAATATGATACTATTTCACACTCACTATTATAGCTAAAATCAAAAAGGCCCACAACACCAAGTATTGGTAAGAACAGGGAGTAAGTGGAGACTGATTAGTTGCAAATAAGAAATTAAAATGGCAAAGGCACTTTGAAAAACTGTTTGGCACTTTCTTATATTGTTAAATATGCATCAACTCTATAGGCAAGGCATTTATCTTATGTTGCCAAAAATTAAAAACCCGAAAGTGTTTATCAATAGGAATATGAATAAACAAATGAAATACTAAGAACATAAATGAATTTTAAACCCAATATATTGATCAAAAAATCCAGACACAAGGGAGTAGATACTATATAATTTCATTTATGCAGTACAAGAGCAGGTAAAACAAGTATACTAAGAGAAGGCAGAATAGTGATTTTTCTATGGCACACTAGAAAATTTTCCAGGATGGAAAGGCTCTACCTAGACTGAAATACTTGTTACATAAGCATATACATTTGTCAAACTCTACATATTGTACATTTATCGTTGTCTTGTACAGAGATTTCACTTCAATAAGAAAATTATCTTCCTGCAAGAAGCGTCCTTTAGTTGATTCTACCCAACTCTAAATGCACAACCTGAAATTATCAGTTACTAGTTCAATTAGCAGCTCTACTAGAACTTAAAATTAAGCTTAGTTTATATATGTTTTCTCATGTATGAAATTACATAATTGGAGCACATGGCTTTATGGTATAACTTGGGCAGATGTAAAATTTCACATGTCTCTACTTATTTTGATTCAAAAGTTGAAAAACCCAGGTCATTTTTTTATTGAAAAATTGAATTGAAAGTTCCTACAGTGTCAGGGTCTATCATATATACTTTTAAATACCCATAATACTTCTCCCAAATAAGGTTTTTCTAAGAAAATCAGTAATGAAGTTGGATTATAGTAGATTCGGCATTTTCAACTGCCTTTTACAAAGCATCAAGATGGTGTCAACAAGAGAAATAACAAGGGTAAAAATAAATATATCCATCAAGAATGACAAACCCAAATTGGTGTCTGTCACTAATAAATAAGGTCTGGGCTGGAGGAAACAAGCATGAGAACAAGTCAGGGATGGAAAACCAGGTTTTAAATCGGATATAGTGTAACAACTACCACTTGAATGAAAGATATTTTTCCAAGATGTTGTTGATTTCAGAGAAGATTTAGAAATATTCCAAAATTATCTTTTTAACACTGGTATCAAGTCCTGAAGGTTTCTGAGGCATGCTTGATCAAAGTGTGTATCTCTGCAAATGTTTGCCTGCCCCAAAACAATTCAGCATAATGTTAATTCTATGAGATTTAGTGTGATCCTAAATTGTAATTTGGCATCAGTTTAATTTCAATTACTGTATTCAGGACAGCATAAATAATACTATTTACACATTTAATTCAAGTGTACATAATACACGTAGAAAAAAATAAAATTTGATAGAGGAAATAAATTATCTTATGTTTAAACACAAAATTGAACAGGATCCTCATATTTTGAAAGCTGGGGTTTTTTTTTTTTTTTTTTTTTTTTTTTTTTTTTTTTTTTTTTTTTTTTTTTTTTGCTTCTAGGTATATCCTGGTTGCTTTTTAGTGAGAAAAGGCAATCTATCTGCACATCTTCTGTATTTTTGTAGAGTTCCATTAACTGTATGCTTAGAATCATTTTGATACATTTTGATATAGAACACTTAAAGAAGGAAAAGGAGGATTTTTGCTTTATTTTAACTTGGAGACTATTCCTAAGATATTGGTATGACTTTTCTAAATAAGTTCTAATCAGAGTTCTTCCTTACCACTTTGGATGTTCTCGTAATTAGTAGGGTCTGCCTTCAACCAACCAATGAAGAAAGTACAAAAGCTCTTTAATGTTGCCAGCCTCCCAAGCCTGCTATCTCCTTGTGATCCCTTTCCTTTTTCCAAATGAATCACTTTCTCCTTTTCAGGAATTCAAAATTTTTCTACTACTTCCTGATATTAAGATACAATAAAAAAATCTTCAGTAAAATACAAAGGAATAAAGCATACACCATCCAAGAAGATGTATCATACAATTCTCTATCTCATTACCCTGCCATATCCTTCTCCCCAGCACATTTCTGTTTGTTTATTGCATATTTCTCACATTGTTTTATCTTTCAGCTGTTTGTGCTAGTATATACAATGGAGATTAACTTTTGGATATTAAATCTGTATGCAGAAAATTTGCTATATTCATATATTAATTGTAATAGTTTATCTGTAGATTTTTAACTATGTATGCATTCATAGTGTCTGAATAATGAATTTTATTTCTTCCTTTTCAATC
This sequence comes from Colobus angolensis palliatus, assembly GCF_000951035.1. Classification (NCBI taxonomy): domain Eukaryota; kingdom Metazoa; phylum Chordata; class Mammalia; order Primates; family Cercopithecidae; genus Colobus; species Colobus angolensis. The sequence continues at coordinate 2,853,512 of NW_012120709.1, read as the reverse complement.
TTTGTAGCAACAGTTTTTTTCTTGCCTTATTGTACCACCCCCAATCCTCTAGTAAAATGTTGAGTAGAAGTGCTGATTGACATGCTTGTTTCATTCCTGTTCTCATGAAAAATCTTCCCTTTACCTTTACATGGATAGCCTTTATCATATTAAGTATAGAGAAGTCTGTGATATCACAAGCTTAGCAAAGATAACTTTCAATAAGAGTAACTTTTAATAATAATCATACTATCTCTAGCTTAGGAAAGAGGCTATCTGCCTAATTTTTCAAACATTAGATAAAGTTCTGAAAACTGTAAATCATCTTTTGATATATCTTTTATTATAGTCCAGTGTGTCTGAGACATCACTTTTATTTCTAAATCAATTCCATTCAGACTTCTTGGCTAAAAGTATTGGGAGAGACTTGCCTTGATTTTTCAGTCCATCATAGGATGGAAAATCACTTCTTTTTCTGTTAAAAAGGTAGCGAGCTCTTCTCCAGAGTTGTATATCACTAAATAAGTCTAATGACACTTTGTAAATCAGCCAAATACTGTGAACTGACAATAAAATTATCTGAATATGAAATAGCCTATGCTTTACTAAGGAAAAAAATTGACTAAGGAAATGGTATATAAGAAAATAATAATGTGTAGCCATATTCTCTTGAAACAATGGTGTAATGATAGGATCATTTCTCCAACATTTATGTCCTACCACAGGCAATGTCCTATCAGCTTTCATCTTTCTCATTACTGGATGTGAATGAAGGAACCGAGTGATCAATGTACTTTTGTTCACTTCAGTAACCAGAGTAATTCAGAGTGGCTCCAAAAGACAATCATAAAGACTTAATATATTCTTTCTGTACAATTTTTATTTAAAGCTATAGTATGGAAATTTGGCCTATAATAGTCATGAAAAAAATAATTACTCTCTCCAGGGCTCTATGTCAATTTTCCATCTAAATATGGATTTTTATTAATGTTCATTATAATTTCACATAAGCATGAAGAAACTAACATTTTATTGCAATTGTCAAGGGAGAGAAAGTAAAAGATAGTGTCTTATTCCAAATGACCTAATAGGTACTATGAGGAAAAAGTCATTTTCTAAAACTATGCACTTATTCTCCAGCTTCCAAATTCATGACCTGGAAGCACAGGTACTCAATAAAGGCTGAATTATAATGATGATGTTACATGTCAAAGAAAAGTTACTGAATTAAAGATACATACATAAAAATGTGTGTGTGTATGTCTGTGTATGTCTGTGTGTGTGTGTGTGTGTGTGTGTGTGTGTGGCTTATATAAGAATATTTTATCAGATGTAGGCTCTAAATAGTAAGATGAGATCTTGTCTAAGAGGAAAAGCTCATATTTTTACTTATTTTCTTCACAATACAGTTTCTTTGATAAAAATCTCTATCAAAATAATCTACCATGATGGAATACATTCATAGTCAGAGCAGACTTTCAGGCTAAAAAAATGCAGTACTAACAAACATTTTCACTAATAGGTTGCATCTAAGGAATATATTTAGTTTCTGAATGAAAATGGCTTATTTAGCAAATGCTTGCCCGCAGGTGCCCAAGTCAACTCATAAATAATGGAGTTGAAAATAAAAACTAATTTTTTGAACCCAAGTTCAAATTAAATGCATTAAATTACTCAGTCTTTGCCAAAATCCTGACTTCTTGAAAACACAATTAAATCAAATAGAGAAAGAAAATAACATATTTATTTATAGTCACTGTTTTGAATCCACTCCTCCCAGGCCACTCCTAATTTTAGAGGGTAAAAGTCAATAGCAGTTTCAGGGACTTTTCTATTCACAGTGATAACAAAAGAATGGACCTGGGCACAATGGCTATCTGTACTGCTGCTGTTACAGGCAGTGCAGTCAAACTCTCTTAATTCTTACCCTACTGCTAAGAAGTCAAGTCCCAGTTTACTTAGAATTTGACAAGGCCACCATCACTCTACCTCCAACTTTCTTAACTATCTCTCACTCTTTTAACTATCACTTCTACCCCCAGCCCCACCACCCAACTTACGGTTTCTCATAAATTCACAGAAAGCAAAATTTGTGTTTTCAACTACCTGTGAGTCAACACCTAAACAGGAACTTTGTAATTTCACCAAAAGTATGCTTTCTATGATAACTTTATTTCTATCCGTTATTAAAAAAAAAAAAAAAGTCTGGGATGAAAACAACAGAACAATAGACAACTTCATTTGTGGACACCAAAATTTGATTTTCATCCATTTCTATGTGTCTCAAGATTAAAAAAAAAAAAAATCCAACCATAGAAAGTACAAAAGCCAATCTTACTCTGAGGGCTTACGAAAACAGGCAGCAAGCCAAAGTTAGCTATCAGGTTTCAATTTGCCAGACCCTGCTCCAGAGAACAGACTGGAGATAAACAAGTGATGAATCAGATAATTCATCTAAAAGACTACCACAGAAATCCACATAACAGATAATGGTGGCTTGAGCTCATGTTTTGCGGTAGGGATAGAGACAAGTAAATGAAATTTGGATATATTTCAGATAAAACCAATAAGACATGGTAATGTATTAACTATCAGTACACCATATTCTGCACTCTTTGTGGTGAAGATTCACATTTGGAAATACGACAAAATTTCTTAGAACACTAAAGAATTTTAAGTATTTTATTTTGTTTGCAAATTACCCATGATACCTCTGGGCTTGAAACTAGGGCCATGTTTCTTTTTTTCTTTTTCCTATTTTAAAATTTATTAGAGCTATAAGAGGTTTTTAAATAATTGACATATTTATAAGACAAATAAAACATACTGAATTTATAAACATGGTTTAAAATCTTTCCATGAGTTTCATAAACTAAATTTGTAAATAGGATCAGACATTAATTAAAATCCCACTCCAAGGTCCCCTTTTGCACAGAAAATATTGTTCAGAGCTACTTTGATTTTTACAATTTAATCTTCAATCTGTTAAAAATTTTAAAATCTAGGTATCTTTTAGGTTCAATTTGCAGATATGATTAGTCTTTATAAATATAACACATGTTACAGCCATCTTCTCTGTTATAAACCATATAGAGTTGGGATTTGTATTAGAGAGAGTAGGTTGGGTTGGGGAAGGTCTCATAAGGAAGACGTCATTTGGGTCTGGAAGGCTCAGAGGTATTTGTCTGTCAGAGAAGGACAAGGGAAAGCCTTGGAGTTAGAGAAAATAGGCTAAGAAAATGTGCTGAATTATAAGAATATGCCACATTGGGGAATTTTCTAGTCCTGCAATGGGAAGAACTATAAAAGAGTGTGATATAAAAGAGAGTATTGAACTTGATTATAGAGTGCTTTCTTTAAAGCCATGCCAAGACATTTGTATAGTTCTCTTAGTTTAAGTCAAGTTTAAAGTGTGGAGATACACTAAATACAAATAAGGAAAGAAAAACTCTTCCTTCCCTAACTATCTACTCTGGTAAGCTAAAAATTCATAAAGCTCATAGCCTGCCTGAAAGCAATAATAAAACAGAACAAGAAACACTGATAAGACCTTATTATAACCACTCTAGCAGTTAGGACCTTATTTCATGGGATGAAAATGTAGCATTAAAGCTTCACCAGAACAATTTATAATACTGCTCTTTTTAATTTCATTTAATGCTTTTCTGGCTATTTCAAAAAATGAACATCAACATATTGGTTCTGCATAAAACATCCCCCCCACCCAAACTGAGCAGAGGGATTCATACTGAGGAGTCATGAAAAATATGAGAGATGTGAACCAGTGCACTGCATTTAGCTGTGCACTTTTTCACAATGTCTTGATATTAACCAAGAAGATCTCACTTGGTAGTCCTCTCACCCTTACAGCAGTTTCTGTTCAGAGCGTTTGGATATATAGGAGCCTATGCTTATGCATTTGGCCCCAGAGATTCTGCTAAAAACTACACACCCCATTGCTCAAAGAACAGCGACTAGACATCAAAGACAAAAAGATAATTTGAACTTACAGATACCTGTGCTATGGATAAAGAATTCTGACCATGCCATTACTGCTCAAAGAGCATATAAATTACTCTCAACATAATCAAAATTTAAGTATATAGATAACGACAATACTAACTGTAAAATTAAGTAATCCTAGCAATGAATAAGAACAGAATATAGCATATAGGATAGTATCATGTGTCCTAAACATAGAAATAAGTTAAGAGTAGCATATGTAATCTTAGCACTTGGAATAAATCTCTGGACGGGAAGTCTTAATACTGTTCCTTTTGATCTTTCTATGTGTTGTCCCATTCAAGGTTAACACTCAAATTTTTAAAATCTAGAAACACACCTCTCTTCTCATATACACACACACAAATAAATCCCTTCAATATTTAGTTGTCCTTCATATAGATTATGAAATTTAAAACAGACATTTATCAGCAAGAAAGATGGAAAAACAGTGTGTGTTCAAGTCACGAACAAGCATTCTCAATTTTATTGTCCCTAAATGTCAAGCAGAGGGACTAATTGGAAAGGAATGACCAGTGATGATGCAAAGAAGCCAGGGTGATTTGTGGGGCGCAGAGAGATGAGCACAGCTCTGTCAAATAAATTATTTAGGGAGTGAAGTGTTAACAATTTCATGTTCAGAAAAGGAGTATTTTGACCATTGACAGAAGGGAGAAAAATTTGAAACCTAGAAATAGAAATAAATTTCTAGGTTTCACCTTGGTCATATATACTCCAAATTCTAACTACAAAGGCCAATATATGCATTTTTGTAATGTCCTGTATTTTCAAATATTGCTTTCTGTTATGCTCTTCCGATGCATATTTTTGAACATGGTTTAAAATCCATGGTAAACTTCTCCTCCTTTTTGTATGTTTTGTTTTTCAACACATTATAATGATTTGCAACAAAATAAAGGCTTGTTTTCCAGAGTATAAATTCAGTATCAAATAAATATGTACCTATTCCAAAACTATATTCAGTGAAGCTATAAATTGGATCTTAATATACTATATGGATTACATAAAAGAGTTTCAAGGCACACTAGAGTAGCGATTCTCAACTGATGGGACAGTTGGGGAAGAGCAATAATATTCTCTAGCAAAGGAGATTTTCCAAATATGTGAGTGTACACACACAAACACACACACACGAAATTAGGGAACATACCCTCACTGTCAGTCCTTTCGAATCTACTGACTAAACACCTCCAGGGCAACGTAATTCCTCCTTTTTATGAACAGCTTTAGTAGTTACTGAAAGAATTACGTTATATACTCATATGGCCCTTTTTCAAGGATCACTATTGGCACTATTTCTATATTATGGGTCTACTTGGAATGCGATTATTCTTTCTTTCACATGACTGCACCAGAAATTTTACAAGAACAATTAAAGTGCAACAACTGCCAATTCCATCCAGTTTATTCTTTAAATATGTTAAAGGACATCAAATTATTTCTCAAAGAAGCATGGAAAATAACTTTTGAGATCTGTGTCAGTCAGAGATCAGCCAAAGAAGCAGCAGATTGATAGATCTATCTACCTACCTACATACATATTTACATATCTATATATCTATATATCTGTCTGTATATATGTGTATATATCTATAGATTTAAAGAGAGATTTGACCTTATGTAATTATGGAAGCTGGTAACATAGTGCCTGCGAGGTTCATACATCTATATTTCATGGAGGAGTCTGAAGTACACATTTAAGGTAACAAGAAAGCAAAGACAGACCTTAAGTAAGGGAATAAATAACTCACTCTGTGAGGATGTTTCGGAGTCCACAAAGATGAACTGGAACGTCTATTGGTGTCTTGTGATCTCAACGGTTTCAACTTCAATGATGGTTTGATCTTCACGGGAAGCTGGCATCCTTCGTCATGTTGCTAATCATGGACCCGGTCTAGAAATCAGAGGAGCCGAAAGAGGAGATCCAGCAGGAGCTGAAGGAGCTTGGTCCAGTTGCTGCCCATGCCAACAAGGTAAGCCAGCAGATAAGTCTCAATGCAGCTTATGGCTGGTGCTTCACTTCCACCTGCCAAACCTCTCCCAAAATGTCTAGTGGCCCATACTGACCAGAAACGTTCTGGAAAGGGAGCTGTCAGAAGATAGTTCCAGCTGAGCAAGACTGAAACAATACAAACCTACCATATTGTTTAGCCATTTTTATCATTAAATAAAAGCATACATTCCTCACACTGAAATAATTATGCATCTATCTTCTTGCTGATTTTTACAAATGGAATAAAAATTATTTCATGCATCTTGAATGCTGCTTATTCCACAAATGGCCCCTGCGTACACTATGAGTGTCCCCAAGTCACAGAGCAGCATGAGGGACAAGGAGACCTAGAGGAGACCATGAAGATCATATATTCATTTTATTATGTCTGTTTTATAGTTAAAGAAACAGACTCAGCAAGGTTAGTGGGTTGAATCAGATACACAATCCTTCTCAGGCAAGAGAAATCTCTTCTAGCCAGAGCTAGAAGCCATATCTCCTTTCCATCAGTCTGGTGTTTTTATATGTAATTCATATATTTGTGTAATTTATAAACAATAAATGTAAAAACAATACTATTGATCAATATTGTTATTATTCACACTACCATTTTTCTTTTCCTTTCACTTGGGAGAAAGCAGAGGTTGAATTTTAAGACTGCCTTTACACAGTCTCCAAATCTACTATGATTCTTCTAACTTCCTCTATAATAGCTTCTTCAAGGCTTCAAAAGTTTCTGTTTTCTGTGTATTTCATTTCTACAGTTATTTGAATTTATCAGCTAAATTGATGCATGCATTTCTGTTTTTAAATCCATACTAAGAACGAATTAGAGTCAACAAAAGCAGTATGCTTTATTGTTTATCTACAGAGTGTCTACTTTCTGATTCAGATAGAAGTTCAGCTTTGTATTGATTTAGGCATAAAATTAAATTGGAAAGCAATATACACCTTAATTAAGTGATCTATAGTCATTCTCTCGTACAAACTATTTCAGCACCAACAATGTTTTCTGCTGTATAAGCTGCATCACCATCCTTATTCAATGTAGTCTTGACTGAAGAACTATCTAAACTTGATAATTAATGCAGAGAGACATAAATGTGTGAGTAAATAAGATAACATCTAGGAGAGAGGATAAATCCTATATGCAAAACAAACTATAACCAATATGCTTTTGTTATAATAACATAAGAAGAGTCTTATCAGTGTTTGCTGTTTTGTTTCCAAATCCATTCTTGTCCCTGTCTACCAACATTTAAAAAATTAGTTGATATTGTGCTCAATTGCAAAGGTGAAATGAATAGATTAGGAGTTGCACATCTGTTTACAGTTTTGGTTTATAGCTCTGGGATATCCCAATCTGGAGACATTCCGTTCCAGTTCATTTTAACAGTAATTAGAAGTACCCCCATAAACGAGGAGTTTGCTGTTGGAAACAACTTCATTAATTTGGGTGATTTTATTAATTTCCTTTAGGGTGAGGAACTAGCACTAATAGTTGTAATTTAATAGGAAAATTACTGAAGCAAGAAAGATTCCACTGAATCTTAAATGAGGCATTAGACAGAAGTTTCCTTTCCAAATAATGAAATATAAGAGTACTGCCTTTACCCTTAAAATTCCTATGTAAATGCATATAAATTAGCATGAAAGGGCTATTTGAATTAAAAGCCTAAATATTGCTTAAATGAAACACTGAGTTCTCATATCAAAAAATATAGGTAACATTGACATAAATTGAAAATGCATGTGTCCATGTAAGGCATTTTTCTTCACACTTTATTTAAAGTGAGGTAGAGTCAACACAGTTGGCCTTCATGGAAGGAATTTATTTTCCTTTGGATAAAGAGGTTAATTCACTTTTCTAATCTTGTTCTTTTATCTTGTTTCCATCCTATCCCCTCCTGTTTTTCCCCTCACATGTCATCTCCCTAAGTAGCAGCATTTTCTTTCTCACAAGAAGGATTAATGGGACAATATTATCACCTCTGGTACACACATGATTCTCTATCTACAGAACACTTTATAATCATTTAGGCATCCTTCCTCCCACTTCCAATGAAATATGACTCAGCATTACTTTCAGTATTTTAGAGATGACAAAATAGAAATTTATGCAAGATTTCAAAGCGGATTAGCAACAGATTAGTAATCTGAGATGTAAGTGTCTACCCTTCTTCTTGGAGACTGTATTTTGACACCTGCATCATTTGGAAATAATGATCTTTTACCATAAAAAAAGTGTTAATATTTCAAAATGTGTAGAATTTATAATGCCTGGGTGCTAAAACAAAGAAGCAAATATAAGATAAAATGTATATTTTGGCTTCAAGTTGATTGTTCAGATACAAAATGAAAGTCTTCTCATGTCTGGGCATAGATAAGCCTCAAAATCTATGAATTATAAATCCACAGAGTAAGAACTATGTCTGTCATGATGACTTCTGCAGCCCAAATACAATGACTTTTATAGCTCGAATACATAACACAGTGCTTGACAATGGGGAATTTTCCATTAAAAACTGGTTGAATAAATGTCAGGCCCAAAAATAATAAATAAAACAAAAAATGGTCTACTCTACTGACCTTTAGAAACTAAAGCTTCTCTCACATTGTTGAAGAGTTTGATGTCTATGAACATTCTTACCACTTTGTTTCTACAAATAACTTCTCTTTATGCCAACCAATTTTCATCTTCTCCATTCCACCCCACTTATCTATCCAGCAGAGATGAAAAATAACAGACTCTCTCTCAACTACTCTTTTTCATTTCTATTAGGTGATTTCTCACTTTTGAATTTCTCAGGTCTTGGGTTAATGAGCATCACCCACAATAGGTGGGAATCCAAGGAAAACATTTTAGATTGAGCAACTTAAATTTGAAAAAAAAGAAAACATAGGGAAAAGAGTAGGTATTGGGAGGGAACTAAAACCCTCCCTAAAGAAGTGGGTGGATGTATGTTCTCACTTATAAGTGGGAGCTGAACAATGGGAACCCATGGACACAGGGAGGGGAACAACGCACAGTGGGACCTGTCAGAGGAGTTGGGGAGGGAGAGCATCAGGATAAATAGCTAATGCATGTGGGGCTTAATACCTAGGTGATGGGTTGAGAAGCGCAGCAAACTGCCATGGCACAAGCTTACCTACAGAACAACCTGCATGTCCTGTACACATATCCCAGAATGTCAAATAAATTAAAAAAAAAAAAAAGTGAGTGGAGATTTGCAGTCATGCAAAAAACTAAAGAGAGGAGAATAGAAAGAAAGAATTGGAGGTCAATCAGGAGAAGATATATTTTGTGAAGATATTAATTCCTTTAATATTTCCTCCATGAAAGGCTGGGTGAAGGATTATGTTTTCTATAACTTCAACTATTTAATGCCATATTCTAAACCTCTTTGAAACTGACATGTCTTCAGTAAAGATTTCATACAATTTCAAATACTTTTACACAACCTATTACAATAGTTCCAACATGCTCAAAGGAGGAAGATTGTAAATGGGAAAGAAAAGACTTGCTGACCCCCAAGTCTGCAATTGCCTCAATGGAAAAAGGATATTATCCTCAAAATTAGACTCAGAAACAAGTGTTAGTCAACACCCTGGAAAAGACAGTCCTCAAAATAACTGGAAGAATTTCTCCAGCATGTACAACTCAAAAGAACTAATAGATATTCCTAGTTATAACTTTAAAAAAAGACATCCCCCACCTCTGTGAAAATGGTGGCACTGTGTAGTCCACATGGAGGAAGAAAGTTCCAAGTCTGAGGACAGAAGAGCAAAGAGAATCCACCTGTGGTATTCTACATATTCACAAAATGGGAGATTGTGTATGCAGTGAAAATAGTAATAACAAGCTCACCTCAGTACATAATTTAACATGGTCTGATGTAAACCAAGAATATGTTTATTTAAAAAATAGGCAATTGTGTGCAATAAGTGGCTCACAGTAACTTCATGTGACTGTTGAATAATATAATTCTACCCTTAATTGTGAAACCACTAAAAGTTAGGTAGTAAATGCGTAATTCATTGCCACACCAGACATTACAGAGCATGAACCTAAAATAAGTGCCATACAAATTCGGACATTGTGAAATCATATTTCAAAGGGGAAACATGGTAGGCCTGTATATTTATACATGCATAAGAATCCGAGAAGTTTAATAATAAAAAATATACTAAAATTTTTCCTTTCCTCAGTCATTCCTCAGATTAACCAATAATTCCAAAATTCCTTCCAATTCCATAGATGAAATAGACTAGTCAGTTATTGCTACAATAATGTAGCATAATGAATTACCCCCAAAACATACTAACATAGAATAACTGCACATTTATTTCTTATGCACAAGTCTACAGGTCAGCTGGAGTTTGGTTGTTCTAAACTGAATATAGAGGGCTTGTTTCCAAGCTGTGAATTGGGTCCAGATCGGCTCCATGTGTCTGTCATCTTCACTTGACAAGCGGTGACCTGAGTCAATTCTTCTCATGGTAAAGATCAGGAACTCAAGACAACAAGCCCAGCCTTGAAAGTCCTTTTAAGTTCCCATCCATGTTTCATTTTCTAACATGTCATTGAACAAAGCAAGTGACATGACCAAGCCCAATATCAATGTGGCAGAGAAGTATATGCCTTCCATAAAGTGAACTTTTCCTGATTAATAACTTGATATACAAAAGTGAGGGAAGAATTTAGTGTGGTGGAAAAACCCATGTTTCTAGCTCAATAACTGAGGACACATGGAACTGCAGGAAAAGAAGGATCTTTGAAAATGTCAGAGAGCAATTGTACTCAAAATAGGCCTATCTCGCTTCAGAAACATCCAAGAACATTTAGAGTAAAGGTTATAACAAAGAGTAAGTAAAATAAAAGTTGGGCTAATTCAGTGCATATGCAATGAGCACTCTAGTATGTGTCAAGCACTGCACCAGGCCCTGAGGAAAGAAAAAATGCACAGAAACTTCTGTATGAAACTAAGAACCCAAGGGAACAGTGAATTGTGATTTCAGATCTGGGGCCTAAAGGGGCAAATAATATGTCTCAAAGAGTAGATGAGATCTAATGGCAGCATCAACATTAATTCTACATGACTCTCACAGCAAAATCAGGAGTCAAGGATGCACACCTTTGCAATAGTATAGGTGTGAGACTATGGAAGGACATGAAAGATGGCTTTTGTTACTGTAAGAAGCTCCCACACACAAGGCTTTGAGACCCCAAGAGAGATTTGAAGAGGCTACAGCTCCAGGAATTTGTGGTTGCCTGAGGCCCTATTTCCCTTCCCACTGGAGAACAATGACAATATCTGTTGTTTATTTTAATTTATATCCACAAACTATTTCTAATAATTGACTTGAAAAAGATTTCCGTACAGCTTCATTAGGATAAAACTAGAAGAGAATGTTTACCATAAACATTTAAGCAATACATAATCATTAAGCAATTTTCCTAGGCATAGCATGAGCTTGCTGTGCTAAACCAAAGACTCGTTTCCTGGATCCTATGTAATAATGTCTTTATCATTGTCACCATCATCATCATTACTACTGACATTTTCAAAGTACCAGAAACTGTATAAAGTGCCTGACCTATATTACCTCATTAAATTCTGAGACAACCATATGAAAACAGGTGTTACTTATATTTTATGAAGAAGCTGTGTCTCAAAGTAACTTGTCTGAGATTATACAGCTGATAATGGGAAGTCATACTTTAAACTCAGGTTTAGTCTGATACCAAAACATTAGGTTTTAATATTTATTAGATATTTTGTGAACATACATGATCCAATTTTGTTTGGTATTGCTTGGATCTGGTTGTTTGACCAAGGCATCAGATCAAGCTTTGACTAAATCTGCACCACACTTCACTCGGGGGAGTGAGAGTTAATGTACTCTCTTAATTTAACATCTGATACTAACAGAGGTTTTTAAGACTATTAAATGGACAGTGAATCCATTTAAAACAATAACTGTTGCTTTTCACTGATCAAAGAATATGTTGTGATGATTTACACAGGTGTCATGATGTGTTTTAGTGTACAATAAAAGTGAAGTCAATATTCTATTGAACAGCTCATTTTGATGGCTACCTCAATAATATGAATTTCTCAGCCCCTTCAATGGATATAAAATACCAGAATAAACTGAAATAGGCCAAAAAACTCTAACATACAAAAGTAAAGAAATTATAACCAAATAATATATAATAAAGATTCTACAAGGTAGGATTTTTGCTATGTTAATAGTAATGCTAAGCTGGAAAAGAAAAAGAAAAAAAAAGCTCAGAAGAATGATCTTTGATTTTTGCCCAAAAGAAGAAAATAAGAGAAATATGCAGGTCTCCTTTTGGCAAATCCTTTGAGCCTTGCAAGTGCACACAAAATGTGATAATTCATGTCCAACATGAAAAGAACCTGTTCCAGTAGCAGAATTTTAATTGTTTTACTCAGGCAGCAAATAATTAACATCTTTACTCCAAAAATACAATGAGTAAATTACCAAAAAAAAATTTAAATTACACATTAAATCAATTTTTAATGCTTACAGAGATTTCAGGAATAAAATATACTCATAATTCTGCTATTTGCCACTTGTCTTCTTTTTCTTTACCATTCCTTTCTTAGCCAACCTCTCATCACCACAGATATAACTGTTACTTGAACTTCTGATCCATTTTTTCACATTTATCTTTCCAGTAAACATATTTTCTGAATTTAACCCTCAGGTATGCTCTTCCTGGTGTCTCCCACAAATCTTATTCTTCCTTTCAGGACCACTAACCAACAACTCTAATCTTCTCATGTCTCTTTATGCTTTTTTTTCATACGTAGGTTTTCCCAGTGACAATTTTTCTTGCCAACCTGGATAAATTCCACTACCATCTAGATCAAATATCAAGGAAATCTTTTTCTATACTACTTTTCTTATTGTCTATGGATTTTCTTGACCTAATTAACTTAATGCTACTTTAAGGTGAATTTTTCTCATCACTATACTTCTTCCCACATACAAGTTATAAACAGTAAACAATAAAATGATCCTAGACATTCTTACAATCACAGGGTTTTAGGGTTACCATTTATAACTTTCTGTATTAATCAAAACTTATTCAGTGGCAAATGACAGATATTCAGACCATCTTAATAAAAAAATAATGTATGGTATTGTTTAGCTGAGACATAGGGGAAGCTGGCTTCAGAAAAGCCTGGAACTAGAGTTCAAAAGTTGACTTAAGGGAGCTCCCTCTCTTTTTATTGTTTTTTTGTTTTCTTGTTTTTTGGGACAGGGTCTCACTCTGTCGCCCAGGCTGGAGTGCAGTGGTACAATCGCAAATCATTGCAACCTCAACCTCCTGGGCGCAAGCAATCCTCCCACCTCAGCCTCCTGAGTAGCTGGTACTATAAGTACATGCTACTATGCCTAGCTAATTAAAAAAAAAAAAAAAAAAAGTTGCAGAAACAGGGTCTCACTACATTACCCAGGCTGTTTTCAAACTCCTGGGCTCAAGTGATCCTCCCACCTCGGCCTCCCAAAGTACTGGAATTACAGGCATGAGCCATCATGCCCCCTCTTTCTCCATTTTTAAGCTCTACTTCACTCTCTGTGTTCGAATTCTTTGCTCTGACTACAGATGGATTTCATTTATGCAGCTACTGAAGATGGTCATCAGTAGTTCTTAATTTCCATTATTTATATTAACAAAAGGAAATAGATGTTTATTTTATAATTATTATCAGTCTGCCTGGGCCAGTGCTCACATTTTGGACTAATCACTATTGCCAAAGACACAGAACAGTATCTCTGGCCAATCTTAGGATCCATGCCTGGTGAGGGGAGAGGACATATAACATTAACTGATAATCTCATTATACTTATGGAACGGGGTTTATCAGATTCCCCACAAAAGAAATGCTGAGTTTACAAAAACTCATGTTTCCTCACTACATTCTACCTTAAGCTGCCAAGCATCTATGTGCATTCCTTCCTATAAACATAGACTATTACTGCTTATAAAAATAAACTATCACTCACAAAAAGAAATAGCAACTAAACGGTGACAACACCAACTCTCATCCATTACTGCATCAAACGGAAGTCCTAGCATCACTTATGTGTGTAATTTATTTTTCCCCTCCTAAGTTTGAGCTCAGCTGAAAGATAGACAAAGGAGTCAGACAGATATCAAAATAAACTAATTTTGATTGCTAATTAAAATCAAAATAGGAAATGTAGCTTTAGCCCTGAGTCAAGGACTTGCTATTACTTCCCTCCTGAATTAATCAGAATTATTCAGAGTCCCAGGGTGGGGCAGACAGCAGCAGGCCTTCCCTAGCAGGTACAGGGCTTGTTTTCAGCTTACCATATGGCCAAGAACCAACCGAAACAGATGTTCTCCAAAATCAAAAACATCCTATAGAGAACAGAGGGAAGAAGACGAGCCCTGCATGCTCAGTTTCTTTCATCAATCTCATTTTCATAAGTTGGTTCTTCTGCCCATGGAGGAAGCCCATGATTGAGGAGACAGAAAAACCAGGTATGTTTTACTCTAACGACAGTTCTCCACACGGAAATATGGAAATGAGAATAAAATCGTTTCATCCTGAATAGTAAAGAACAGATATTTCTCTTCCAAGAGCATCAACCTATGATTAAATGATATCTGGAAATCAAAAGTAAAGGGAAATTATAAAAGAGGATATCAAGTGGTGGTAGGTAACAGATAACCTGAAAATCTCAGTGGCTTACAAGAGCTTTTGGTTTATTTTTTGCACCCTCTGAATTTCCATCAGTGGTCATCTAGGGAGTATGGGGTTGCTCTGTTCCCTGTCAGTGCCATGACTATGGGGCCCTAGGAATTACCTTATATACCTTATATGTTGAACTTTCATAGGCTCTTGTTCTCCCAAATAAGGATTTCTCTGTATTCTGACTCTATTAAAAGCATGTCAGCCCAACAGTCTGTTGAATTTCTTGCAATGACATTGGCTAATAATTAAAACCATAAATCTTGGAGGATCCTGACCTTAGCAAGAAGTCATAACCTTCTGCTCATAATCCTAAGCTTTAGGATAACTACTTCTATCTTGACTTTCCACAAAATGTTGCTGTGTTGAGGCAGACACAATCTGCTCCTTTGTTCCAAATTGCATCCTAGTGAATGGTGCTTTGTCATGAGGGTGATTATAAACTGTACCATGCAATGAGTACACAGAAGGTAGGAGCAGAAGTCTTTGTGAAAGATTCTTTAATTTATTTGGCTCTTTCTGAGTCCCATTCTTATTTCCTATTGTGGTTTCCATGTTCTATTTCTTTGCATCAGCTTCTGAGTGCTAGAGAGAATTTAAATTTTGTGAATTTTGGGGGGCTTGTGATATATGACCTGCAGTAGTCTGAAATCACTGATCACTTGCAGATAAGGCTTCTCTTTATAAAGTTAAATGCTTCATCACTCTGTTTGTTTGTTTGTTTTGAGACAGTCTTGTTCTGTCACCCAGGCTGGAGTGCACTGGCATGATCTTGGCTCAGTGCAGCCTCCTCCTCCCAGGTTTAAGCGGTCCTCATGCCTCAGCCTCCTGAGTAGCTGGGACTATAGGAGTGCACCACCACACCACGTCTGGCTAATTTTTCTATTTTTAGTAGAGATGCAGTTTCTCCATGTTGGCCAGGCTGGTCTGGAATTCCTGGCCTCAAGTAATCCGCCTGCCTCAGCCTCCCAAAGTGCTGGGATTACAGGTGTGAGCCACTGCACCAGGCCATTTCTTCACTCTTCTTTCAAGTGGCTCAATTGTACTAAAGCTTGTTTATTTCTTAGTGGAACTTACCCAAACTTTCACGAATTTGCCAAAACATGCTAGCAACTTGACGTTTTTGTAACATATACTTCAGATTTCTGGTCTCTGTAAGTCTAATTTCAAAATATGACAGATGACTGTTAATCCAAAGAAGCAAAGAAGTTTCCAAACTGAGAGCAGCAGGATGGCATCCTCATTGTTCATAATCCCGGCTCAATTCAGCCAGTTCTGTGTTTCAGATACTCTTACTTGCAAGACTTTTACCTACCAATTTGTAAATTTATTTATAAGAGATAAAAACATAAGTCCAGTGATCTGAATAATGAAGGGGGTTTGGTTTGTTTTCTATATTTGGAAATTCAGGGTATAGGCAAAACTGGATCTATTGCTCAAAACCTACCAGGGCCTCTCCGTCTCTCCATCTCTCTCTCCTGGCATCACTTTTCTTGGTGTTGGCTTCATTCTCTATGCAGAATGGCTCTCTGTGAAGCTTGGAAAAATAGCCACCAGCAGCTCCAGTAGCTTCTTAAGACTAGCAGGTGAACATCAATTCTTGGGAATGGTATGGTACTCATTATCTTACAGTGGAAGGCAGAATACTGTCCCACCAAATATGTCTGAATCACCAGAACTCATGAATCTGTAACTCTGCAGAGCAAAGAGGACTTTGCAGATATAGGACTATGATATGGGGAAATTAACCTGAATTACCTGAGTGGGCCCAATATAAATCAAATGAGCTCTAAAAGTAGAAGAGGAAGATAAGTAAGTGGATCAAAGGGATGACAGCATGAGAAAGATATGATGTCCCTTTGCTCATTCTGAGTTACAGGGTGCTATGTGCAAAGACTAGAAAGAGGTCTGTTGAGCTAAGGGCAGCTCTCAACTGACAGCTAGCAAGGGAACAGAGAGTTCAATGTTACAATCAGATGAAATGGACTTCTGTTAAGATCTGAATGAGAAGGAAACAGATTCTCCCCTAGTCTTCATAAGAGAACACCTTAATTTTAGCTAAATGAGACTAATATTGGATTTGTCACCTACGGAATTGTAAAATAATAATTTTGTGTAGCTAAATTTGTGTTAAACACAAGCTGTGAAACTTCTGTAATTTGTTACAGTAGAGAATGAATACACTTGCTTAGATCACAAGCCCATTACGTGGGCACTTACTGTTTGCCATACAGATTGCCCAAGTCTAGATTACCTGCACCAGAAAGAGGAAGAATCTTATTACTGACAGTTTGACTAAAAGTACAAGGAATGGGAAAAGTAGAGAAGAAAAAAAGCCCAAACAAAACCAGGAAATATCTCCCCACTTGACTCTGTTTATGTTGTCACTTAATCCAGTACCATATTTTACTGCTAATTTCACAGTGTTTCTTTTAAATATAGCTTTGCCTTTTCATCTCTACCAACAAACAGCTGGTCTGCTTTTGTTAGCAGTGTTTTTGCTCTGGAGTGTGTGTGTCCGTGTGTGTGTGTGTGTGTGTTTAGAAAAGCAGTGTCGGTATGTTGCCTAGGCTGAAGTACAGTGGCTATTCACAGGAGCAATTATAGGGCAATACAGCCTCAAACTCCTGGGCTCAAGTGATTCCTCCCACCTCTCGCCTCAACCTCCCAAGTAGCTAGACTACACAAACATACCACCGTGCCTGGTTAATTAGCAATGTTTTTTAAAAGAGCATGAAAAGAATGGTCAAAAGACAGAGGACTGTTACACAGTATCTAATTTTGGTCCTAGTTTAATGTGTAAAACAATCTTCATTTATAAATATTTTATCCATTTTCAGACACTATAGAATTAATAACCAAAGCAAAGCGTTAAAGGTAGAATAATCAATCTTGCTTAGAGTCTTAGATCATTCATATTTATGAAGAAAACACAGGCCTGCCGATACTAAAGCTCTTGTTGTAGATCAGCTTTGTCAGTGGTTAAACATTCAATAGTGTGCACCAACCATTTGCTATGCTTCATTCCTGGTGCACAGTTTATACAACAAGGCTTAATAGAGTGATACAAATATACCAAGAGCTCAGCAGGCAGAGAAGATAAAGATAATGATGGTAATAATTATAAAAATCAAAATAGTCATGTCTGCTATATTGTTCCTTAGGTACAGCTGCATTTCAAATTCTAAGAAACTTGAAGTCTTGCCTCACTGGAAAAATATACAGCTATGGATTTCCAACCAGAGAACGTCAAAAGAATTATCGTCACTAGTGCAGAACATTTTTATGTTGTCATAAAGCTAAAAGAAGTCAATTAGGTCTAGTACTTCATTAATGGTTTCCACAAATCACATTTATAGCCAACCCTATATCCGGTGTGATACTAAGAAATGCCATTTAGAAAGACAAGTTTTGACACCCTTATATTATGATATTGTAGAAACTGTGGGGGTAATTAATTTTTACTTATACTGCAATGAATCCAAGCAAAACTCTAAAAGCCATTTGGCCAATTACTGACTCTTTAGGGCAATGAAGCCTTTGCAGAAAGCTTGAGTTCATATTAGCGGTATGATCAAAGCTTTAATGAAATTACTGCATAGCAGAAACTACTGGACTACTAAGAGAAAACTACAAAAATAAATGAGTGCCTAGTTCTGAATCTACAAAAAAACAAAAATGGGAGCCTTCTGGTTTTCTTTGATTGTCTATTAATTTCTCATGATATGGGGAAAAGCCCCATGTGGCATTCCTCTGACAAATTTCACTGAAGCATGTTTTCTCTTCTGCAAATTAGTAAAGCAGAGTCCTGCATGTGATCTTCTTAATGGGACTTCGTATCCCACTGTTCTTTATTATTATTTTAAGGGGAGTAGGTGTTTTCTCATTCTCGAGAGTAATGACTGGACTAGCTGGAATTCTTTTATGGATACTGCAGTATATAACCCAATAGGTGTTAGGAAGAATTCACGCTGTGCTGTAGCTCCACAAGCATTCATCCACCACTAACGCTTGTGTTGCGATGTTGTAAAACTCACAGTGATATTTAAATGGTACAGCAAACCAAGAATTCAGTGAAAGGCCTAACTTTCCATTCTTCCTGAGTAAACCATTACTGACTTGGATATCACGTAACTCTTTGATACAGGCATTTTAACAGCTAATTCACAGGCCCACCTTAATCAGTCATTTCTATTTTCATGCTTTCATTGAGAAATACAGGGGAAGTACAATTAAGAATGCAAAACCATGAGAGGAGAGTATGAACCCATTCACTTGAATTTGTTTATTAAAGCTTTAGGTTTCTCTTGGCTGTACTTTCAAAACAGATCCAGGATTTTACCATTTTTCACAACCTGCTCAGATACACCCCAGGTACAAGCTGCCATCATCAATTACTCAGCTTGTTTCAGCAGCCTCCTAACAGATCCCATGCTTCTGCCCTGCTTTTCAACTCAAACACTCTAATCTCAGCAGAGCAACCAGAGTGATGCTTTTAAAACTTAAATCAAATCATGTCTCTCTTTTTCCCAAATCATATCATGGCTTATTGTTTCACTGAGATAAGAAGCCAGTGTCCTTATCTGACCTGCAGGCCTCTACCTAATCCAGCCCACTTTAACCTCTGACTGTGGCCTCCTATCGCTGTCTTCTTCAATTCATCTGTTCCAATCAAACAGGTCTCTTTTCTATGTTTCAAACAAGAGGCATGCTTCTGCCTCATGGCTCAGTATTTTATTTTCCCTGTAACTAGAAATTTTACACATGGCTCATTCCCTCACTTTCTGAAGATTTTCGCTCAAATGACTTCCTTCCAATAATTAAGGTACTCCTGTGCCTTCCTTTAAAAATTTCAGCTTCCAGTCAGGTGCGGTGGCTCAGGCCTGTAATCCCAGCACTTTAGGAGGTAGAGGCGGACGGATCACTTAAAGTCAGGAGTCCGAGAACAGCCTGGCCAACACGGCGAAACCCTATCTCTACTGAAAATGCAAAAAAAAAAAAGCCAGGCGTGGTGTCATATACCTGTTATCCCAGCTACTCAGGAGGCTGAGGCAGGAGAATCGCTTCAACCCAGGAGGCAGAAGTTGCAATCAGCCTACATCACACCACTGCACTCGTGCTTAGGTGACAGAGACTCTATCTCAAAAAAAAAAAAAAAAGAATTCAGCTTCCTTTTTTTCATTTTATCTCCCTCAACTCTGCTTTAGTTTTCTCTATAGCACATACCACCACCCGTCATACTATGTAATTTATTTATTTATTATGATTAGTATCTATGTCCTGACTGCCCCATTTGTATGTAAATTCCATGAAAAAGGGTTTTTGTCTATCGTATTTAATGTTATTAATTCTATAGTGTCTAAAAATAGATGAAGTATTTATAAATGAAGAATGTTTACATATTAAACTATGACCAAAGATAGGAAATCTGTAACTGTAGCTTCTTCCTAAATGCAGACTTGTTCCTTCACTGCAGATTTGTCTATGTACAAGATAAAAGCAGTCTAAAGAAAAGCCCAACATTCAACCTAAGTATTTGCTAATGCCTACAATATACTCCACAGTCCAGAAATGCAATGGTGAGAAGGGTGAAGATGGTGTAGTATGATACTATGTGTCTTCACGAAAACAAGTACAGTGAATTAATACTTTGGTAGGAAAATGCACTAAATTTTTAATATTCACTTCTTGTCATTGAACAAAATGCAAAAGAGTAAGAGATATTTTTCCCTTATATATGGCAAAAATTCAAGGTTCTCTCCTTCGGACATTGTTATTAGCTTTTGGATTGCAAGTGAGAAACAGAAGTTGCCAGTCACCCAAAGGAGACATCTGCTCTCTTGTTTAAGACTAGGGTCCTTTCCTGCAGAGAAGAAAGTGAAAGAGCCTGTTTCTAGGAGTTGAGAAGCAAAAGGAAATTTAACCCTGAAGGAAAGGATGAGTGGGAAATTTGAAGGTTTCTATGAATAGTAGAGACCTAAACCTTTTTTTATATTTAGTTATCAATTGTAGGTATGTTAGCTGTAACCAGTAATTAGGCACTGAAGTTTGAGAATCAATGAAATTCTCCACAGTCCAGTCATCAGGCAAGGGAAAGCACTGCCTCTTAAGCAGTGTTTGTGATTCTACCCAGGGATTAGTGCCCAGATGATGGCAAGGAATCAGCCTCGACAGTAGCATCAAGCAACAGATGGAACAAGACACAACCAAGGACTAACAAGTTTCTCATTTGTTTTATAAATTCCCGGCTAGATGCCTCCAACTCTCATATTATTATGAAGTGTAGACTGTGAAAAAGCATTTCCAAAAATAAAATTGAGATTTGACTTATTTCACCATTTTAGCAAATGGGGTTTTAGGGATGAATTTAAATTAATTTAGAAGAAAACAAACTATATTTCCTCTCTTGTCCTCAAAGATTATGGAGAATTTTATACTTGCTGCCAATTGAGATCTTACTCAAGATTACTAGAAATATTTTTATAGATCATGGCTGCACTATGTACAGACTATTCAAAACTCCAATAAATCAAGCTTATTGGTTTTTAAATCATAGCCAAGACTCCGTAGAGAAAAATAGCATAGACAGATGAAAAATGGTAATAATCATTTTTAACTTTAAGAATAACAACAATAATGAGAAAAACAACAGTGGGCAATACTGAGTCTCCATTTAAGGAGAGATTTTGCAAATGTTTACAAACACTCCTAGATAGATAGAAACCGAGTGGCAGAAGGTTCAAAAAGAAGAGAGAGCAAACATATCACAGAAGGTTATTTTGAAGGTCCTTTTTATCAGGCTCTGAACTTCTGAGAGAGAACATTTTCCTGAAAACGGAAGGGCATTTGGTAGCAAATGTGGGAATATTATAATATCCTAAGCTTGACTATAAACTCAGATATAGTCTAATGTTTTAAGACAGTTTGTTGCAAAAATACTTTCAGCTTCCAAAAGAAGCAATAAACTCCTTGAAAATGGAAGTATTTTCTGGGGATAGAAAGTTGTAAAGAAAGATACTAGAATTTTGGAGTGGGTCCATTACTCAGGTGCTACAGCAGCAAATCTTGCCCCAAACCAGGCAGATCCTACCTTTAGAGAAAGATCACTTTAGGGACCCAGTCCCTAAGAGTATTATGGCACTCAAAGTGCATGGCTGAACTACCTGAGCACTTTCAACTTTCGATTAAGCTTTGGCTATGTTGAAAACCAGAGAGCAATACAGATCAGCTTCTTGAATATCCATCCAAATGAAAATGAAAATGTGTCTGTATTTAACTAAAGCTAAAAACTGGTTCAGAAGTCTCTGGTCACAAAACACTGAGAACTGTTTAGCCATAGAAAGAAGGGATATGTGTTTGGAATCAATAACCCAGATTCTGCCAGCTACAGTAGATGGCAACTGAGCAGGGCAGTAAAAATGCATGGCTACTCTGAATGTCCTTCTGTAGGTCCCTTAGAGCTCAATACAGAAGCAAGGCAAACCTGATACCCTGAAAAATAAGACTGTCCATTTATCTGCTATCAATATTGTGCCTAGAAAATACAGACAAGGATAGGGTTGGTACAGGGCATGGAAGGAATCGGGCTGGCATTACTATGGGAGATGCTCTTGGAGTTCTGCATTGAAGGTACCGGGATGAAGTGCACTGCACTGCATGCTGCCCCCATGGGCTGAAGAGGAAAGAGTTTGATGACACAGACAACTAAATTTATGTTTGGAGTATACATTATGAACCCTTTCTGAAGCACGTCTACAATCTCTGTACACAAATGATCTGATGGCGAAAGCATTAATGGAGGATGTAAAAATCAGTTCTCCTTACACCACTTCAAAAAAACACAGCTGCCTTCTATTCCCAAAAATGCTTTTTTTAAAAAAAATAATAATAATAATAATAACTAAGCCTGCATACCCTGCCCCAGCAGCACAGTTAACAAATGGCACATGCTTCTGAGGGACTGTTCTACCTGGAATACTCGCTTCTTGCAGAAATTGCTATGGTTGTGCAGCAAAAGTCCAGGCACCTATGGGCAGCCATCTTACTGTGTCTGGAATTGGTTCCTTCCAGTGGGTTCTTTGTCTCGCTGACTTCAAGAATGAACCGGCGGACCCTCGTGGTCAGTGTTACAGTTCTTAAAGATGGTGTGTCCGGAGTTTGTCCCTTCAGATGTTCAGATGTGTCCGGAGTTTCTTCCTTCCGATGGCTTCACGGTCTCGCTGACTTAAGGAGCAAAGCTGCAGACCTTCGCAGTGTTATAGCTCTTAAAGGTGGTGCTTCCGGAGTTGTTTGTTCCTCCCTGTGGGTTCTTGGTCTCACTGACTTCAGGAGTGAAGCCACAGACTCTCCTGGTGAGTGTTACACCTCGTAAAGGTATTGCGGACCCAAAGAGTGAGCAGCAGCAATACTTATTGTGAAGAGCAAAAGAAAAAACTCCCACACTCCTGAAGGGGATCCGAACAAGTTGCAGCTGCCAGCTCCCTTGGCCAGCTTTTATTCCCTTATTTGGCCCCGCCCACATCCTGATTGGTCCATTTTACAGAGTGCTGATTGGTACGCTTTTACAGCGTGCTAATGGGTGTGTTTACAATCCTTTAGCTAGACAGAAAAGTTCTGGAAGCCCCCACCCTACCCAGAAGCCCAGGCGGCTTCGCCTTTCATTACCATTCTGAGTTACTGTGGCTCAGATTAATATTGGTATATGACATGGACTTCTTCAAGATGGCATATTTATGTTTACAGCTTACATCCCCAATAACTATTCAGACAGTGAATATCTACGATTGGTATTTGATATTCCCATGGTACACTGCGAATTGATCCCACCTCGGGTGAACTGGATATAAAGAGAGCATTTGCAAAGTGGAGGTGGAGCCATAATAATATCTGGCAAGTATTAATGTGTGCAAGGAGAGTTTTCTACAAGACAGATATGGAAATCCCCCAAATCCCAAAGCTGCAGTATTATTTCATTTTTTGAAAGGAAAGTGGTTGACAGTGTTAAGGTATGTACTATTCCTTTGTTTGACTAACCTACTATAAAAGACCCTCACACAATTAGTTTTCCTCCTTGGAATTCTTATGTATGTAACACAGCCAGAGAGAAATGCTGACTCAGAAAAAGGCTGAAGAACAGCACAATAAAAGTATTCATGTTACCGTCTTGGCATAGGTGAAGTCTGACTCAATACAACCTTCAGAAAAGAAGAGAACAATGGCAGCTTAAGAGATGGTGAACCTGGTGCCCCATACAGTTTCCTGCTAGACTCTGGCCTAAAGCTGACCAATAGCAAAGGACTGCCTGAAGAGTAAAACTGTGTGAACAATGAGTGATTATCAAAGTTTTCCATGAATGTGTAGGTTCTAACAGCAGGTTTGGGGAACCTATCTTTAAATAAGGCATTACGTCTGTCAGATGTGTCTCAGGATAGTTAGCTAATTCTGTACTTTAAGTTGTTGGAGACTTGGAGGCTTAAGAATTTTTATGAATATAATGCTAAAAGTAAATTGCATTTATTTAAACTAATAGAGCAGCGTCTAGCACTATTTAGTTTTTAAACCAGTGCTTTTATTTGTACATATGTTACGATGTGGAGAAACAAAGCATAGAGAAAGCCAGTTCCAGAGCTCAGCATTTTTAAGGGCAAGGTCGTTTGAATCTGTCTTCAGCCTACTGTCTTGTTTACAAACTCTTATTGCTGAGGTGCATATTAGTTTAGTGACAGG
>NW_012120709.1:2826321-2828985 GCF_000951035.1 Colobus angolensis palliatus | reverse complement strand
CGAACAAGTTGCAGCTGCCAGCTCCCTTGGCCAGCTTTTATTCCCTTATTTGGCCCCGCCCACATCCTGATTGGTCCATTTTACAGAGTGCTGATTGGTACGCTTTTACAGCGTGCTAATGGGTGTGTTTACAATCCTTTAGCTAGACAGAAAAGTTCTGGAAGCCCCCACCCTACCCAGAAGCCCAGGCGGCTTCGCCTTTCATTACCATTCTGAGTTACTGTGGCTCAGATTAATATTGGTATATGACATGGACTTCTTCAAGATGGCATATTTATGTTTACAGCTTACATCCCCAATAACTATTCAGACAGTGAATATCTACGATTGGTATTTGATATTCCCATGGTACACTGCGAATTGATCCCACCTCGGGTGAACTGGATATAAAGAGAGCATTTGCAAAGTGGAGGTGGAGCCATAATAATATCTGGCAAGTATTAATGTGTGCAAGGAGAGTTTTCTACAAGACAGATATGGAAATCCCCCAAATCCCAAAGCTGCAGTATTATTTCATTTTTTGAAAGGAAAGTGGTTGACAGTGTTAAGGTATGTACTATTCCTTTGTTTGACTAACCTACTATAAAAGACCCTCACACAATTAGTTTTCCTCCTTGGAATTCTTATGTATGTAACACAGCCAGAGAGAAATGCTGACTCAGAAAAAGGCTGAAGAACAGCACAATAAAAGTATTCATGTTACCGTCTTGGCATAGGTGAAGTCTGACTCAATACAACCTTCAGAAAAGAAGAGAACAATGGCAGCTTAAGAGATGGTGAACCTGGTGCCCCATACAGTTTCCTGCTAGACTCTGGCCTAAAGCTGACCAATAGCAAAGGACTGCCTGAAGAGTAAAACTGTGTGAACAATGAGTGATTATCAAAGTTTTCCATGAATGTGTAGGTTCTAACAGCAGGTTTGGGGAACCTATCTTTAAATAAGGCATTACGTCTGTCAGATGTGTCTCAGGATAGTTAGCTAATTCTGTACTTTAAGTTGTTGGAGACTTGGAGGCTTAAGAATTTTTATGAATATAATGCTAAAAGTAAATTGCATTTATTTAAACTAATAGAGCAGCGTCTAGCACTATTTAGTTTTTAAACCAGTGCTTTTAGTTGTACATATGTTACGATGTGGAGAAACAAAGCATAGAGAAAGCCAGTTCCATAGCTCAGCATTTTTAAGGGCAAGGTCGTTTGAATCTGTCTTCAGCCTACTGTCTTGTTTACAAACTCTTATTGCTGAGGTGCATATTAGTTTAGTGACAGGAAACCAGAATGTTCATTTACAGTTCTTTTTAAAGCAAACTACTTACCGTATTTTTATGGCAGGAGAGAGAAAAAGTCTTTAAAATAGTTTTTAATAAAGTCAGATATTTAAATGATGTTAATAGAAAAACTTTAGACTAATTAAACAGAGCTTATTTAAGCAAAGGTGAATTCACATATAGGGCAGAACTCAGAACCAAAAGGGATTCGGAGAGCTCCACCCAGCAATGCAAGTAGTTAGCTTTTATAAGCCCAACACAGAAGCTAAATACAGAAATCACCTGATTGGCTACAGCTAGGTTTCTGCTTTATCGGAACATGGTGTGATGAGGCATTTGCTTTATATGAGCATGGTCTAATCAGTTGGGTTGCCTTTGAATGGCTGAGCTCAGATGCTATGGATTTGCTGAAAACTAACTATTTGTTACAAAAAATACACTTCTAAGTTAGGTTTCAGTTTGTTTACCTACTCAGTGAGGTTGTAACTTGTTACATAGAAATGCAAAGTACAAGACAGCCCCAAGCTAATGGCCTCCTGCTTATTTAATTTAGTAATGATAATGACTAATGTGCTTAGCAGAGACTAAATAATTTAAGATGAAAAAGAAACACATATACAGAAATATACATGTACACCCACAAATACACACCTATGAATCAAAAGATAACAACTAAAGACAAAGTGAAGCTAGAAAGAGCATTGCCAGGTGCAAAGGTTAAACATTTTAGAGATAACCACGTGTTTAATTAAGAAAGATAAAGTACCTCTTTGGAGTTGTGTGCTCATAAACAGAACTCTAAACAAGCAATGACAAAGTTATGACACATTTGATGGATTCTGATAAACCAGAGAGGAATTAAAAAAAAGACCCAACCTGGTCTTAAAAGAAATTAGACTTTCTGACACAATTCCCCTTGTAAGTGTAACCCAAGGTAGCTGTGACCAAGGAAATAGAAAAGGAAAGCGCCAAAATGCCCATTCATTTTTTTTTTTTTAACTGCCAATTTGAGATAAAGACCAACAATGGCAAAGATCTTTCCCTCTGGCAATTAGATTATGGCAAGACACTCAATGTCAGAGCCTCAGAGGATAAGAAATGAGGTCCTCAAATACAAGCAAAAGCTGAAAGAACTTAAACAAGGTTAATGAAGATGAATTGGACACAACCAGAAATTGCATCTTAATTATTATTATTATTATTATTTTAAATTATACCTTAAGTTCTAGGGTACATGTGCACAACATGCAGGTTTATTACATATGTATACATGTGCCATGTTGGTGTGCTGCACCCATTTACTCGTCATTTACATTAGGTATATCTCCTAATGCTATCCCTCCCCTCTCCTCCCCACAATAGTAGCAGGTGTGTGATGATCCCCTTCCTGTGTCCA
>NW_012120709.1:2819294-2825884 GCF_000951035.1 Colobus angolensis palliatus | reverse complement strand
TGGTTTTGATTTGCATTTCTCTGATGGCCAGTGATGATGAGCATTTTTTCATGTGTCTGTTGGCTGTATGAATGTCTTGAGAAGGGTCTGTTCATATCCTTTGCCCACTTTTTGATCGAGTTATTTTTTTCTTGTAAATTTGATTGAGTTCTTTATTGGTTCTGGATATTAGCCCTTTGTCAGATGAGTAGATTGCAAAAATTTTCTCCCATTCTGTAGGTTGCCTGTTCACTCTGATAGTAGTTTCTTTTGCTGTGCAGAAGCTCTTTAGTTTAATTAGATCCCATTTGTCAATTTTGGCTTTTGTTATGGTATTTAAGCCTAAGACATCCATGATTATGAAGGAGATCTCTTCAAAGGCAATCAGCCTGCCTAACTTAATTACTGAAAGCAAGCTCACATGAATGCTCAGGAAGAATATAAAAAATATTTGAGACAGTGATTGAATTATTATTGAATAACTGCTTAGAGAGAGAAGATACACAGGTACATGAGCCACACTTATAAAGAGACACTGCAATGGCGAAAAATATTGCTTAAAAACAAAAATTTACCGGAGGAAGAAAATTCAGAGGATTATTTATTTAGACAATAATTTGTGGATTTTTTTTCCCCTGTTGTAAAAAAGTCAAAGAAAGAGAAGTATTGGACCCTTCCCATTCTTAGACAGTGGTTATGAATCCAGAATCTAGGCTTCCTGTACCAAGGATTGTAATGACTTATGTGACAGAATCTGAAATAAGAAGTCACCAAATGCATGGAAAACAAAAATTCCCCCAGTTGCTGACATCAAATCTTGTTTGAGAGGTAGTGACTCACCAAAAGTATTTGGTATAAAAACTGTTTTAATTTTATGGAGAAAAGGAGCTCAAAATTAGAGAAAAAATATTGTGTTTCTCAAAATTAGAGAAAAAATATTGTGAGGAAAGAAGGAACTAGACTTCCAGGGAGTAATGAAGAACCACACCCTCTCTGCAGAGGTGAGAGGCCAATATGTGAGACTGGTGAAGACTTGTTCCTAAACACAAGGTCTTGAGCATATTCGTGGTGTCTTACAATAAGGAGTTTACAATCTCTGGAAAAGACGTCTTTTAAGGATATCTTTAAGTCTACCCTGAGGAACAGGGAAGATTCACTGTACTGTGGCACCATCAAGAAGGTCAGATTATGGTCACATAAGTACCATAACATGTAGGTTACAGTACCTATGTGGCCACTGCAGACTAAGGACTAGAGACTCTTCACTTTCCTGACACATTCCAGTACAACCTCAGAAAATATGAGGGAGAACCTTAAAACATGAATGAACAAATCAACTTATACACTGTTGGTTGATTACTTCCTCAAGTAGGGGACAACAAATGGGTAACTCATTCCCCATATTCATGTAGATAATAGCTCCAGCTTTGGCTAATATATCCCTCCCTAATAAGGGTGTGGGACTTTCAGGCATAACAAGAAAGGCATGTGAAAAGAGCAAAGTCTCCCAATTACAACTGGGGAGGTGGGAGAAATACCTGGTTACAGGCTGTCCCAGGATTCCTCAGATGGTAATGGACCTTGAGGACAGTCGTCCAGGACAGGAGATTAACACTGAGAAGGCCGTGCCAGTGTCCAGGAGGCAGTCAATTTCCTGGCCCTCAATGGTTCAACATACCCAGAGCTCAGTGAGGGTGATGACATGAGCTAGCACTTGCCCCAGGCACCCTCAGTCCTGTTGTTGGATCATCTGGTTGGGGGGCTTCTGACCCAGAGAACCTTTCTCTTCTGGGGCAGTGCACCTTCCAGTGATTGCCTCAGCATAGCAGACATGGACAAGGGGGCGGCTTGTTTCTTGCTGGACAATCTTTTTTCAAGTGTCCTTGTAAACCACACTGATAACAAGCCCTACTGGGTGATTGGTCTGCTCCATTTTCTGTCCTCTCTGAACCATCAAGGTTTGTTTGTCTAAGGGCCATGACTAAGTAAGGCTGCAGCCTTTCTCTGATCTCGCTTTTCCTTTTGGGCTTGTTCCTCTTGGTCCCTATTATAGAACACTGAGGTTGCCAGGTCTAATAATGCCTCCAAATTTTGTTCAGGGCCCAGGATTTGCTTTTGGAGCTTTCTCCTGATATCTGTGGCTGATTGAGTAATAAACTTATCTTTTAGAATCAATTGACCCTCGAGTGATTCGGGTGACAGGGGAGTATATTTTCTTAAGGCCTCCTGTAGCAACGCTTGAGGAAGGGAGAGGGATTTTTTTCCTTTCCCTGAGTTGTGGTGGACATCATTGAATAATTCATGGGCTTTTTCCTAATTCTCCTTAGTTCTTCTAGAACACAGGTCAACAGATGTTAATGACTCCAGCAACCATGATCTGAGTCAAGGTCCCAGTGGGAATCCACACTGGGGATGGCTTGCTGACTGGTAAGGAATGTGTCCCTTTCTTCGGCTGTCATTGTGTCATTTACTTGACTAAGACACCAGGTATCTCCAAACTCTCGGGCTGCAGCTAAAGCTGCATTCTTTTCATTAAAGGCCAGGGTTTGATCTAACAGTAGCATGATATCTGTCCAAGCAAGGTCAAAGGTTTGCCCTAGACCCTGTAAGACATCTATATACCTATCAGGATCATCTGAAAACTTTCCCAGGTCTGCCTTGATCTGCTTTAAATTAGAGAGGGAGAATGGGTCATGTACCTGGGTTGGGCCAAATTCCCCTCCCACTACGACTTGAAGGGGACATAACCAATAGCCTGGGGGAAGGGGTGTTGTGGTTCTTTAGAGATTTATTTGCTTATTTCCTTCTGGGCAGGGGAGATTAGAGGAGGCTTATCATTAATAGGAAGGGGAGCTATAGGGAAGCTAGGATATAGGGGAAAGCTGAGAGGTCCTAATGTGGGATGTAAATTGCAAGCTTTGCATAGTTGTGTATTCTCCTTCAATGAAAAGAAAGCTTGGACATAAGGTTTTGCCTTCCATTTGCCTTCCCTCTTACAGAAAAAAGCCAAGCTTCAGGATAGTATTGTAATTTGTACTTCCTTCAGGTAGCCATTTCTCCACATCAGAGAAAGAATACTGGGGCCAGGCTGTAGTGCAGAAAAACATGAGCCTCCCCTTTTTCAGGGTCTGTGGGTCAAATCTGTCCCAATGGCTTACGATGTATTTCAAGGGTGAGCCTGTTGATGCCTGAGTGTTTCCCATCTGAAAGACAAAACTGCCCACAGTATTGGTTTGTTTTGCTTCTCCCCCTGAAGAACCCACAACAGTCTCTGGACCCTGCTGATTGGAATAGTTGTGCTCACCGACACAGCAGCAGAAACACTAGTTTTCTTCCCAGACCACAAGGAGGACCGAGGAAGGTCGGATTTAGTGGCCCTTACCAATGTATTCTTGAAAAACTGTTAGAGTCCTAAGCATTCTCCTGTTAGTATTGGGACCTTAGCCCTGACCTATAAAGATGTTATGCCCCAAAAATGAAGTGGAGGGCCATACCTGAGAGAGGAAAGGGATCTCCAGGGTTGAAAGAGTGACACCTTTTGTCCTCACTTACATGAATAAGAAGGATACAATTTCTGAGGCTCCCCATGTACTGGCTTCGGGAATAGCTTTTGTTAGGCCTGCTAGTCTGAGGAGAGATCCTAAAATTCCAGAAAGTTCCCCCTACGATGAGGCTTTGGGCAAAAATTATGTCTTTCTGATTGGTGAGCCCAGGTGCCTAAAGAAGGTAACAGAGTCCTGGAGTTTATAGTAGAAATCATTCTTGTAGGAGAAACTAGAAAAGC
Source organism: Colobus angolensis palliatus (assembly GCF_000951035.1). NCBI lineage: Eukaryota > Metazoa > Chordata > Mammalia > Primates > Cercopithecidae > Colobus > Colobus angolensis. The sequence goes on along the minus strand of NW_012120709.1, from coordinate 2,822,121 downwards.
ACCAGAGACAGGGAGTGATTTTTAGAAGTGGGACTAGCCTCAGAGGAGAGAGGCAAGAAGTTTGCCTGGCAGGCATTAGGACCCAGGAGGCAAGGGTCAGGATAGATAGACTAGATGGGCAAGTCTTGCTTGGGCGACATGCCTTTGAGAGTTCCACTCATGGCTGCAGGGTCAACCAGCTTGTTGTTGGGACCTCGGAGCTGAATGGCAGTTTCCTCTCTGTCAACCCTTGGCTGAGCCCAGAAGTACAGGAAAAACGGAAGTTGGTTCCAGGCAAACCAATGCTCCTGACTCCAAAGAGCCGGGGGTTGTTAGAGAGCCCTTTCCCAGAAAGCCTGACACTGTGTCTTTAGTCCGGCAGTCACACTAGTCACTTTTAACTGGTTGACAGGTGCCTGGTATTTAGCCCCCAAATTCTAAGGAAAAATAGGATAGAATAGCAAGTGAAAGGGGTCCAATGATACTAACCACTTGGCAAGAGGCGATAGTCTCACTGCTTGGCGACAGGTGATGGTCTCAGTGCTTGGCGATAGGAGATAGTCCCATCTGGGTCACTAAAATGTGTCCGGAATTGGTGGGTTCTTGGTCTCGTGGACTTCAAGAATGAAGCTGCGGACCCTCGCAGTGTTACAGTTCTTAAAGATGCTGTGTCTGGAGTTTGTTCCTTCTGATGTTCAGATGTGTCTGGAGTTTCTTCCTTCTGGTGGGTTCGTGGTCTCACTGACTTCAGGAGTGAAGCTGCAGACCTTCACAGTGAGTATTATAGCTCTTAAAGGCGGGGGGTCTGGAGTTGTTCATTCCTTCCAGTGCATTTGTGGTCTCGCTGGCCTCAGGAGTGAAGCTGCAGACCTTCGTGGTGAGTGTTACAGTTCATATAGGTGGTGCATCCAGAGTTGCTCATTCCTCCCGGTGGGTTTGTGGCCTTGCTGACTTCAGGAGTGAAGCTGCAGACCTTCGCAGTGAATGTTATAGCTCATAAAGGTGGCATGAGCCCAAAGAGTGAGCAACAGCAAGATTTATTGCGAAGACTGAAAGAACTAACCTTCCACAGACTGGAAGGGGGGACCTCAGCAGGTTGCCACTGCTGCCTGGGGTGGCCTGCTTTTATTCCCTTATCTGGCCCCACCCACATCCTACTGATTGGTCCGTTTTACAGAGAGCTGATTGGTCTGTTTTGACAGAGCGCTGATTGGTGCATTTACAAACCTTTAGCTAGACACAGTGCTGATTGGTGCGTTTACAATCCTTTAGCTAGATACAAAAGTTCTCCAGTCCCCTACCTGATTAGCTAGACACAGAGGGCTGATTGGCGCATTTACAAACCTTTAGCTGGACACACAATGCTGATTGGTGTGTTTACAAACCTTTAGCTAGACAGAAAAGTTCTCCAAGTCCCCACCCAACCCAGAAGCCCAGCTGGCTTCACCCCTTATTGGTACTCACTGCAGGACTTTGTGAAACATAGTCCGGGCACTCTGACAGCCCAGAGGGAGCTGGTCCCCTGAACAAGCCCAGCAGGTGCGGGCCAGCTGCACCAGGGGCCCACGGAGCCCGCCCTGAACTGACTGCTGGCAGCGGCTCTCACCCACACCTCTTCCTCTACACCTTCCTGCCAGCAGAGAGAGCCGGGTCCAGCCTGGGCCAGCCCCAGAGAGGGGTTCCCACAGCGCAGCAGTGGGCTGAAGGCTCCCCGAGCATGACCAGAGTGGACGCCAAGGCCGAGGAGGTGCCGAGAGTGAGCGAGGGCTGCTAGCACGTTGTCACTTCTCAGGAAAAAATAGTTAATGCATGTCGGGCTTGTAAATACCTACGTGATGAGTTGATAGGTGCAACAAACCACCATGGTACACTTTACCTATGTAACAAACCTGCACATGCTGCACATGTAACCCAGAACATAAAATCAAAATTAAAAAAAAAAAAAAAATGAATGTGATGGAATTTCCCACTACCTTGGAGAGTGCAAAACAAACAACAGATCTCATTTGATTCAGACCAAAGAAATATGACATTTTTTTTTCTGAGTTTTGAGTAATAAATTCTACCATGACAACATTGATTGGCATTCACTTTTTAAGCAATAGTCAAGTTTATTTCATATTTTTAAAATTATTTTTCTCAAAATTATACTTTTCTAGTGGGAGAATAGCCTTAATTGACCTTATATACAGATTTTTTTTGTACAATGAATGATTTTAAGCCGCTTCTGTATGCCAGACATTGTGCCCTAAACCAAGAATAAAGGTGTGGGCAAAACATATTTGTCGTCTGCCCACACGGTGCTTTCAGTCTTACTAATTGCCTATCCACATGAAACTTCATGGTTCAAATTTCTCAAACATTTTTCATGAATGTTTTCTTCACTTTTATTTTTTAATTGGTGAGTTGAATGTTTCCAGCAGGGCATTTGGGTCCTTATCATGAATAATGATTAAAAAATAAAAGCAAGAGTAAACTCTCAGTTCCTTCAACATTCAATAAATATTTACAGAGAAACTATTTGGTGACAGGTACTGTTTATGGACTGGAGGTAGACAATGAACAGCATGAAACTCCATTTCTTTATAGGGCTTATATTTTAGTGGGAAAGTGCAGAAGTTAAAAAAAAAATAGGCAGGATGTGGTGGCTCAGGTTTGTTAACCCAGCACTTTGGGAGGCAGAGGTGGGAGGGTCACTTGAGTCCAGGAGTTCAAAACCAGGCTGGGAAACATAGTGAGACCCCATTTCTACAATAAGCTTTTTTTAAATTAGCCAGGTATGGTGGTGCATGCTTGTGGTCCCAGCTACTTGGGAGGCTGAAGCAAGAGGATCACTTGAGCCCGGAAG
>NW_012120709.1:2814962-2818314 GCF_000951035.1 Colobus angolensis palliatus | reverse complement strand
GAGTGCAGTGGCGCGATCGCGACTCACTGTAACCTCCGCCTCCCAGGTTCAAGCAATTCTCCTGCCTCAGCCTCCTGCGTAGCTGGGATACAGGTGCATGCCACCATGCCCAGCTAATTTTTTGTATTTTTTTTGGTAGAGACAGGGTTTCACCATGCATGAGCCACCGTGACTGGCAGCTTCTCATATTCTTGATGATATGAAGAGATAACAGGCACATTTGGGATGTGGCAAATCCTTGCAAACATCATTATATTTCTTGCTAAAAATGGAATTTATTAGTTAAATGCTTGGTAAATAGTATATGAAAGTTGGTTTATGATGTAGAGAAAGCATTAAAAGAAACATTCATAATGATACCTTGTTTAGGTGGATTTTCCACTTGAGCAAAATGACATTTGACTATTTTTTTGTATCCTGTAAGTCACTACTAGGAGTCCCGTATACTTAGAGATGGAGGAGCATTTTGTAATCCATAAAGAGTGATGTACCATAAAGTAATTTATAGGGACAGAATGAATTTTAGTTAAGAGTTCACAATGGTCTTTATCTCCTCTGCATCATTTCATGTAATTCCGTTTTCTAATGAAAGTTTGATTTCAGTCATAGTGTTGACAGATGTCATGAGATTCACCTATATAAATAAAATTTGTTAACTAAATCATGGGAGAGAAATCAATGGTTCTAGACTCCAGTTTACAAGTACAGAAAACGTAAAATGGAGATTGAATCAAAATCTTCCAGTTGTAACAATGCATTCAAACTTAGTACAAATCAAGTATTCATTCATTCATTTACCAAAAGCACTAAGGCCTCTTGAGCTCATGCTCCTCCCCTGAATGGCAATTCAGGGATCTCACAGAGAGTCAGCTCCTGATCCCTGTGCTACAGATATTTGTCTATGGTAGCATAATAAGGATTTGGCTTTTGATTCTTTGTTTGAGTACTCTTTTGGTTTGATTTTGTTGCCAGCTTTTGTTTAATCTCTGTACTACAGGAAATTTTCAATCCATTTTTATAAACCTCTGCCAATCATAAACTCTGTCATTAACAATTCAGTTCATTATTTCTGAAATTGGCTGAATTTGACTAAGGACAGTTTAGACTCCAATGGCCCTTTTGTGGCTCCCTGATCTCCCTAAACTTGTCCAGTTATGAGATGCCCTTGAATTTCAGGGCTTTAAGACCTCACCACTTGTCAGCTAATTTTGCCTGGTACAAAGAAGCTTTAAAACTGAAAATATGTCTCTAAAATGTATCATATTGTACAGTCCCTTAAAGACTCTATCTTACAACCAAACTCTTCCTCAGCTCTTCCTTTATCCCCCAAAACACCCTCAAAACCCTTGTCTTGCCAATAGCCCTCCATGGCTACCACCGTACCCCTTTTCCATACACGCTGCCCCTGACTCCCTTTGGGCTGCTAACTCAAATCTGAGAAGCTGACCTCTCAAAGAAGAAATAGTCTCTTCCATGCCATTCACAGGATGGCCACAATATCCTCTAAACCAGAACCCCTCAAAGATCTTCAATTATAATTCAAGGTCTCTGACAAGGACTCTTAGGCCCGGCATCAAGCTCCTGTAATATCCCTATCCTCCCAGAAAGTAACAATAATGGCAAAGGATATCAGTTAGTCCAGGACTTGAGAGCAATAAACAAATAGTCATCCCAGATTTGCTCTAGATTCTAACTCTAATACATTCTGGCTTCTAGCCAACTTAATCCCTTTCACTTTATAGTCATTGACTTATAGTCTTTTTTTTTTTTCAGTGTAGCTCTTCAACCCAACTCACAGTATCTTTTTGCTTTCATATGAAAATCAACAGTTTACTTTATGCTTCAGGGGTTTACTAAAGCTGCTGTTTGTTTCCCTCAAACCCTAAATGCAAACCTGAGATATTGGACCTTATCCTGAAACTCTTATTTAGTACATAGATGACCTTCTGCCTGATTTGACACCTTGCTTGTCTATAGCTCATATTTACTACAAACTCTTGCCCATAAGGGGCATAATGTCTCCAAAGACATGCAATTACACAGCCCTCAAGTGCATTACCTGGAGCATGATATCTTCCCTAAAGGGAATAATTTATTCACTAAATGAATTAACACCATCATCAATTTTCTCCTCCCTGAGACCAAAAGAACTGCAAAGATTTGTAGGATTTATTGCCTATTGCCAGAACTGAATTACTAACTTCTATTACCACCTCCCCTTTTGAAGCCACAGCTAAGGAGTCCATTTCCAAACCCCTTAATTGAGATTCCCCTCCCATGTCTGCATTTCAAACCCTCAAATTCTATAATTTCCCCTGACTTTTGGACTCTGTAGTTACTCATTGCATTTTTCCACTTCTTATGCATAAAGGAAAATGACATGTTTCAGATGTCACTATCCAAAAATACAGTGGAAGCCAAAGTCCTATTGGATACTTTAGCCTCACTTTTGACCCTGTGGCTCAGACATTTTCATTTTGCTTTAGTTGCTGTTGCTACCAAATTGGTCAAGATCGATGTTAACTTAATTCTGAGTCATGCGATCAACCTTTATGTACCCCAAGTAGTTAAGACCCTACTACTGACTGAGAATATTCAACACTCTTCCACTTCCATCCTCATGTCCTGTGAGATCCTACTACTTTATTCCTCTCATATTACTATTTATCACTGTCTACACCTCAGTCCTCTACTCTTCTTCCCCTACTATCTGAGGAAGAACCTGATGACTATATCAATCTCACCCAAACTTCACCAGAACTCCCAAATACCCAGATGTCACCTCCTTTGTGCAGTTCTTACCTCAGGCATACAAATGAGAAATTTTATGAAAATATACTATCCCAGATTTTGAAACATTTGTTGAATTCAAACCACTACCTAAGGTTAAATCAGCCAAGCAGTTAAACTGACAGCCCTCACCAGACTTGCATACTAGCACAAGATAAGAAAGCTAACATTTGCACAGGTAGCAGATATGGAATGGAACTCAAGTAGCTAACCCCTTAGAAACCTTGCTACCCAAGGAATTAGCTACCCTCAAAGCTGAAGCTCACACTACTAGACAGACTCCTGATGCTAAAGGAAACCCCTTGGAAGACAAATATGCCAAGATAGCCACTTTGAAAGAAAATTCTTCCTCAGTTGTCTGTGCTACTCCCCCTGCTCAGCCTCCTTTAGAGATAGAAACTTTAATTAAGGAACTTCTGGGACAACAGTTGCTAGCATCTAAGGCTGAGAAAGCTCATTGAAAACAAGCTAGGCCGGGCGCAGTGGCTCAAGCCTGTAATCCCAGCACTTTGGGAGGACGAGACAGGTGGATCACGAGGTCAGGAGATAGAGACCATCCTGG
>NW_012120709.1:2800313-2814817 GCF_000951035.1 Colobus angolensis palliatus | reverse complement strand
AAAAAAAAAAAAAAAGAAAGAAAACAAGCTACATGTTTTGTACATGTGAAGACACCCAGATGACTACTTTTCTTTCCTTGGTTTTACATCCAAAATTTAATCCACAACCTCAGCAAAGCCCACAGCAAAGAACATCTTTAAAATGTTCTTCACAAACATTGGTAGTGTCACATCAGCCTCATGGTAAGTAAATAACCTCAACTTTCTCCATTTGCCACACACACACACACAAAAAAAAAAATCCTAGCAAAAACATAAAGGTAAGGCAAAGATGAGAGACAGTTTCCTCTGCTCCCTTCCTCATTGGCAACTGGATTTTATTCCACTTTTAAAATATTATAAATATGATTAGGTTCTACCATAGTCTGGATGTGTTTTCAGGATGATTAGAAGATTTTTCCTACACATAGGATACTGCTACCACTATATTTAAGTTGCTACTAGAAAGAATTTTCCCCACTTGGAGAATCCCTTTTTCCTGTCTATCAGTGGAGAAAATTCCTTTACTGGTAAGGTTACTCAGGATATTCAAAGACTATCCACTCTCATAAAAACTCACTATTCTTACTACCTTCAAACCCTAGAAAGATACAATGGTCCAATAGTGCTTTTAACCTCATAGTAGCAAACTCTCTGAGGAACCTAACCTATCTTTGCCCAAAGTCTCTCCTTTAGACCTAGTGATCCTTTGATCTCCCCACCACCCAGTCAACTTTATCCTCCTGTGAAATTATTACCAGCAGGCCAATCAATGAGATATTACTCTAAACATTGCTTTGGAATCAAGCAGACATTGCAATCTGCTACAATATATTATCCCTAAATACTGCCAAGCAATTGTTAAGTGCACTTATACTTTCCCCCAAAAGGTCAAGTTGTCTCTCCCAAGATATACCACCACAGCTTTAACATCATCTTCAGATGGGAGACCTAGTCTTCTGGAAGACACTATTGAAAGACCAATCCTGAACCCAAGTATAAGAGGGCATTGTGCTATCTCCTAACTATCAATACTACTGCAAAGCTACAAGGAGTACAAGCTTGGGTTCATGTTTCACAATTTTAAAAATATAAGCTTTATTACAAATGGAAATCCACACCAACAGACTACCTTAAACAGAGGATCTTTTAAGAGTCCCCAGAAGAAGACGACAACTTGAGATACACTGCACTCCCAAAAACTTGGCACCAAGCAGATGACATCCCAAAGTGGTCAGCTTCTACCCAAGGCACTAGATCAAGATCCCTTAGGATTCTTATACTTAGTTCCTTCTATAAACCTCCTTTGTAACCTACTCATCATCTTTCTTTTATTTTTCTTATTGAGATATAATTCACCATGAAGTTTACCTTTTTAAAGTGATATGATTCAGTGAGCCTTAGTATATTCACAAGGTTGTGCAACCATCATGACAATCTAATTCCAGAATATTTTTATTAGCTTAGAAGAAAAACTCATTCCCATTAGCAGTTACTCCCCATTCCCCCCACCCCACCCCACCCAGTCTCTGGCAACTACTGATATAATTTTTGTCTCTATAGATTTTCCTATTATGGACAATTTATATAAAATGAATTATACTATTTGTGGCATTTTGTGTCTGGCTTCTTTTACTTAGCTTCATGTTTTCAAGGCCCATACATGTTGTAGCATGAAACAGCACTTAGTTCCTTTTTATAAATGAGTAATGTTTCATTGTATGGGCATACATATTTTATATCCATTTGTCAGTCATGGATATTTGGTTTGTTTACACTTTTTGGCTATTAGCAATAATGTCAGTATGAAAATTTGTGTATATGTTTTTATATCAACATATGTTTTTAATTTTTCTGGATAGGTACCTGGAAGCAGCACTTCTGGGTCGTATGGTCACTCTAATTTTTGAGGATTTGCCAAACAGTTTTCCAAAGCAGAAGGACCATTTAACATAGCTGCCAGCAATGTAAAAAGGTTCCAAATTCTCCACATCCTTGCCAATACTTGTTATCTGTCTTTTAAAATTATAGTTATCCTACTAGGTATGAGGTTGTATATCATTGTGCCTTTCATTTGCATTTTCCTAATAACTAATAATATTGTATGACTTTTCATGTACTTATTCGTTACTTGTATATTTTTTAGAGACTAACTTCTTTTAATTTTCTATCATTCGTTGGTTTCAAAACTTCCTTGATTCATGTCTTTTCCTTTTCTTTTGGCCTTCCCTACTATTTCCTTTTTCTATATTCTTCATTTATCTACAAATATTTAGGACCTCAAAATCACTTGAATGGCAACTGCAGAACTGATTACTTAGTCTTGTAATCTTTCCTGTAACTGTTGGTTTTGTTGTCCCTTTTCTCTCAGTTCCACCATCTTTCCCAAAATTCCTCTTCTCACCCTTGAAACTTCTACTGCTATTAATTTAGCTGTTTTCCCACACACAATGTTGGGAAACTCTTTTTATAGTTTATATAGGTTAAATGAAGATCTAAATTCAATCTGGACCACTTTTAGAAGAGGTGGTGTTTGCTTCTCCTGCAGTTTTACAGATGACCTATTTCTCAGTTCTTGTTTCTGTGAGTACACCTTTCATGCTGCCAACTCTGATGATCATACTTGTAATATTCATTATTTTTTTCACAGAAGATACAACTTTATATCAAAAAACTCCACCATGGGGTGTTGCCAACAGAAGGTACTAAAACGTTACATATGGAAAAACTCCCAATCAGCATATTACAGCCATATAGTAGAAAAGATAATCTATAGCAAACAACTGCTTCCCTCCTCTTTTGATCATTCCAAAAGACAACTATTTCATTTGTGGATATTGAGTGTACTTTCACTTCAGAAAACTGAACAGACTTTTGTCATTTAACCAATGTTGCCAGTTCTTATCAGATCTTTAACTCAATTCCCTTTTAAACTGTTTAAATTAGTATCTATCTCCTTTAATGCCCCATCATCAGTCTCAACAGTACACAAGTAAATGCCTCCCAAACACGAAGAGTGACACTAAATATGAGCTGCAGTCCTGTCTTCACTTTGGGTCTGAAGACACCTGCAAAAAGAAAGCTAAGTGCTTGAGAAGAATTGACTGCTGCATCCAATTATATTTGGGCCCCCATTGTACATGGAGTAGCTGCAGTATTGCAATATGAACTGCTCAAGAAGTAAAATAAAACTCTTGCATCCCCCATGCCCCACTAGAGGAGATAATTATAACTCTGGACAATGTGACAAAGAACACTGACCTCCTCACCCAAACTTCAAGAGCCTCGATGTGCAGGTTTCCACAACCAACCAGCACTTCAGATAATCTGAGCATCCAGGAAGAAAACATGTATTATGGTCAGAAGCAAAGGCTGTGCCACAGTTGTTCACAAAAACTTTTCTGACCTCTACATCACACCAAGAATATTTTATATACTAACTAAAAAATTTGCTGCATCATCACCACAGTTCTTATTCTATCATCAAAGGCCCTTTCCACATCAATCACCTAGAATCCACTAGACTCATTGCCAACTGGCTGTGAGTCTTTGTCTTACTCCTTAAGACCATCTCTAATAAATATTTTTCTGCTTATTCTTATAGGAATACACCTAATTAAATGCTGTGCCTTCAGAATCCTTTCTGAGTTCCAGACAACCTTCACATCATAACAGATGATTGAGTTAGTTCTCCAAGAACAGAGCTAGCAAGAAACTGCTGACTTTATGGACTATAATTCAAAACCTTGATACAAAACCATACTGAAATTACTCTCATGCCTAAGATTGTTTTAAGACAACTTTTGTCTTGAACAAAATAATGGGGAAAAATGAGGCCAATACATTTCTTTCTTCTTTTCCCTGAACTTATTGATAAGGCCTGAGGTACATTTTCCAACCTCCCATACTTTATCTCATAATTGATTAGCTAAGATTACAATGGCATGTCATGGTTGAGTCAGTAAGTTTAGAAATATTTGTTCCCTAAAACTAGCTAACCACAGAATAAAACACTTCCTGTTCAAATAACTTAATAAGACTTCCCCTTCTTGAAAAATAGCCCCAAATATAAATTTCTCCATCTCCTACTTGTTTACCCCTCCTTATAAAAATCTAATGCAAAATCACCCTGCTGAGACACTCTGATTGTTGGATCTGAGATGTTCTCTTTATTGCAATAGCCTGAACAAAATCAGTCTCCTTACTTATCTGATTTTGGTCTTATAATTTACAAAATTCGACCAATATAATTAATCAATGTAAGTGATCATACCTATTAAAAAACACTTTCTTAACTTCAATCCAATTATAACTAAGTAAGAAGTTTGCTCAGAAGAAGAGCAAACTCATGCTACCACCTAATACAGTTCATTATAATGGAGTAAAACTAAAGCATACTATTAAGATGAACTAAGTTGGGGACCCAGGAATTTTAAAACTCTGCCTTGACCATCTCATCCCTCTTCCTCCAAAATCCCCAATGATGATATATTCATATAGTAAGCAAACCAAAGCAGAGAAAAATATTATTATCAGAGGAATGTTTGAGCCATACTCTATTTTTAAATTCTAGTAGTTTGGCTGACTATGTAGAAAATTTCTTTGTTTAAGTATAAGCAGCATCATAAACCAAAGTAGGCCCTAAAGCTGCTGTTTTGGCCACCAGTGCCTAAACCCTACTCTCTGAAATTTCCATTCAAGTGGGACACCCACGATGCATGAATCAGTGGAAGAGGGAAAATGATTGTCTCATAAAATCTTGTTTGTAACTCTAAGACTGCAACAAATTTTAAATTTGGGTAGAACAAGTGCCCTAGAAATGAAGTAAATCCAGATCAACACTTCTTTTTATAGGGCAGGAAGAAAAGGAGAGTAAGGCAAATAGGATCTTCACTTTTCTCACATCAAAACCAGCAGTGAACAAGAATGACTCCTAAAGATGGACTAGAAAAGACTTCTACCACTGATTCTCTATCTGCTAAGTCAGTAAACTTAACAGGATGATCAATATATCTGAGAAACTGAAGATTCTTATAATGTAGTGAGAACTGCAAAGTCTAATATAGTCTGTATTGTTTGGGTAAGAAATTATTGTTTATATATTACATATTATGATATACATTATTAATATAATAAATGTGTTACTTTTATCAGATATCTAGTCAGTTTACATAGAATTCGATTTAACTAAACTGTCATCCCCATTGCTTATAAAGACATACACTTATTAAAAAATGATAAAATCAAGTTTTTTATTTTCCTTCATCTAAAAAAGTTATCTTCAAAAGGCTGCAAATCCAAAAATCAGGTAAATAAAAAGTACAAAGAAACCCATTGTATTTTTTTTTCTTTTTTGAGACGGAGTCTCACTCTGTCGCCCAGACTGGAGTGCAGTGGCAAGATCTCGGCTCACTGCCAGCTCCGCCTCCCAGGTTCATGCCATTCTCCTGCCTCAGCCTCCCCAGTAGCTGCGACTACAGGCGCCCGCCACCACACCTGGCTAATTTTTTGTATTTTTAGTACAGACGAGGTTTCACCGCGTTAGCCAGGATGGTCTCAATCTCCTGAACTTGTGATCCGCCCACCTTGGCCTCCCAAAGTGCTGGGATTACAGGCATGGGCCACCGCACCTGGCCAGAATTTCACTCTATTTTTTAAAGAAAAAAAAAAAAGAAAATTATTGTAATTCATCTTCTTTTTATTTATCTTGCTACTTATTCATTATATGGTCCTTAATATGAAAAATTATTTGCATTTTAGAATTTGTTAGATTTTTAAGTAATCATTTTGGAGTTTTTAGGGGGATTTTGTTGTTTGTTTTCTTTAGTTCTAGAAATCCTGTAGGACCAAACATTGACATTCATTCCATTTCGGAAAAAAATTTGGATGAGAAAAAGCAGGAGAGTTCTAAGTTTTCCCTCACCCTAGGAACTATGTAGAAGAAAGTCTGAGTTCACAGGGACGTTTACAGCAGGAGGCTCTTAAGGGCTGTTTCTGATCCAACCAGCAATAAAACAAGTTTAAAGTACAATGCAAGACTTTAAGTGTGATGGGATGATACAGAGTAAAAAAGAATTTAAGTAGAAATAGAAAATGGCAACTAAGCTCCTGAGGCAGTAAAGAAATTTTTCTTTGCAGATGAAAGAGGATGTCTTATATCCTATCACTTTTCAAGTGGTATTCATAAAGCAAAAACAAAAAACACTCAAATGGAAAAACAGGAAAATGACCCCTGTGCAGATGGAAAGACTCTTTTGTAAAAAATAAAAATAAAAAGCCTTTATTCCTCTCTAAATCAAAGTCAGAAAACAGAATCCTATAACCATGTAGAGTAGACTATTCAGATTCATACCTTAATCCAAACAAATCAGATACTAAGAAAAAGCAGTCTTGTAACCCTTATAACTTTGTGAACTGGAAATCTAAAATTCTGTCTCTAAAGTTTGTTGTAACAGAATATTTTAGGTGCTACCATTATACTCTAATATCTCTACACTCTACACGTGGTTCTACCTATATGTACACCTTCAACCACCTCCATGAGGAAGTGAGGCATCATCTATGCAGGCAAATGGCTATTAACCGCCTTCATTTTTTTAGGAACATTTTAAATCGGCCCTTTCCCAGCTAATTACCAAAGCAAATAGGTAATACCTTTATACACCATACAGAATATCTGCACCCCAGTTTCTTGTGAGAAAAATGTAACCCCGAGTTATCTGCAGTTTAACCCTTATCAAAAGCCAGAATGCAGGCACGTTGTTTATGGATGATGGTCTGAGGGCAGGCGGTCCATCTACTTCTTCATCTATTCTAAATTGTCACCGAACATCAATATCAATCTTCAAGACTGGATAACGTGCACCACATTGTTCTGGCCCCTTAAATAACTGCTGTAACTGAATTGAGCTTTTTCTCATATCTTTGAACTATTTAAATGAACAGCTCACTCAGAGATAATCCTGCATCTGTCAGGGACAAGAGAAGTGATGCTTTTCTAATAAACTGATTGGTTTTAATTTATGGATATTCTAAATCTTATAAATTATTTTATTCCATCTTTGTTTTGCCTGATAAATTTTAAAGCCAAATTTGCATCTCAACTTCTAGCAACTGCAAAGAAGCATATAGAGTTGTCCCTCAGTATACAAGGGCTGGGGAGAAGGGATTGGTTCCATGATGGCCCACGGATACCAAAATCTGCAGAGGCTCAAGTCCCTTGTTTATAAAGGTGTAATGTTTGCATATAATCTATGCACATCCTCCAATATACTTTAAATCATCTATAGGTTACATATATTAATACAATGTAAATGCTATGTAAATAGTGTGACACTGTTTTTGGTTATTTATTAGCAAGACTTTTATTGCTTTTTCTTTTTCCAACTATTTTCAATCCGCAGTTGGTTGAATCCTCGGATGCAGGACCAGGGGATACAAAAGGTCGAATGTACGAATCTGTGCTGATCTAAATTCAGGGTTTATTATTTTTCTAGTCATTTCTGTTTGGCCCTATTCCTCTCAGGTATAAAATGCAACATGGTCCTTAATAGTAGAATTATTATTACTGGTATATCCTTCATTAAATGACATATTGAATAGTAATTAAAGAAGCTTTCTGGCCAGATGCGGTGGTTCACGCCTGTTATCCCGGTACTTTGGTAGGTTGAGGCAGGCGGATCACGAGGTCAAGAGATCGAGACCATCCTGGCCAACATGGTGAAATCCTGTCTCTACTAAAAATACAAAAAAATTAGGCTGGGCGCAGTGGCTCAAGCCTGTAATCCCAGCACTTTGGGAGGCCGAGACGGGCGGATCACGAGGTCAGGAGATCGAGACCATCCTGGCTAACACAGTGAAACCCCGTCTCTACTAAAAAAATACAAAAAAAGAAAAAAAACTAGCCGGGTGAGGTAGCGGGCGCCTATAGTCCCAGCTACTCGGGAGGCTGAGGCAGGAGAATGGCGTGAACCCGGGAGGCGGAGCTTGCAGTGAGCTGAGATCCGGCCACTGCACCCCAGCCTGGGGGACAGAGCAAGACTCCGTCTCAAAAAAAAAAAAAAAAAAAATTAGCTGGGCATGGTGGTGCATGCCTGTAGTCCCAGCTATTCGGGAGGCTGAGGCAGGAGAATCGCTTGAACCCAGGAGGCAGAGATTGCAGTGAGCCAAGATCGCGCCACTGTGCTCCAGCCTGGTGACACAGCGAGACTCTGTCCAAAAAAAAAAAAAACCTTTCTAAAAATATAACTAAACTTCATGGAAATATTCAGAAATACAACTGATAAATTATCATTACTCATGTCTATTTTCAACCTTACCCTTTAGTTAGACAAACACTTAGGTCATACTGATTATATTATATTGTTTTAATGCCAATGCTCTTGTGCAATTTATATTTCAACACACTGAGAATAAAGGTTTCATCTTTAACAGTGCTAAAAATATTGTTTTCCTGGTGACATAATTAATGAGCCACCAGAAAGGCATGTCTATAAGCAGGAAGGATATTAAATAATAACTGACAGAGTCATATGATAAATTGCTATATTTTGACATCTAAAGGATTATTTTCAATTATTTTTCTTGGACAATTAAGCTTATTCAAATTCCATAATGGGTTGTGTCAGTCATCATCATACATAAAATACTTTGATGGTGTACAGTAAGTTTTTTCTCCTCATACAAATATCTTAAGACCGGCAATTACACCTCATTAAACCTTGGCACCATAATTTGGAAGTCCCATTCATAATATTTAGTCTAAAATTGTACTAAATAAGTAACATGTATTATCTCTAAAGTATTCATGAACTTGTCTGCAAGAGAATATTTAAAATTGCATAAATTAGGTAGGGTTTCAAGTGTCAGTAGAAGTTGATCAAATAAAATAATGAAAAGTTTTTCCTTTTTCTGCAATAGAGAACATGTACTAGATCAATTTATTTCTGATTTTATTGATGCATAATAGTTATACATATTTTAGGGGTACCTATGATATTTTGATACATACGTACAATATGTAATCAGACTAATTGGGATATCCATCACCTCGAACATATGTCTTTATGTTGGTAACATTCTAATTCTTTCAGCTATTTTGAACTATACATTATTGTTAACTATACCATACTATCAAATGCAGAATCTTATTGCTTCTAACTGTATTATTATACCCTTTAAGCAACCTCTCTTCCTAACTCCACCCCCACCTTCCCAGCCTGTGCTAATTACCATTCTACTCTCTAACTCTGTGACATCCACTTTTTTACCTCCCACAAATGAGATGAGAACAGCAGTATTTCTCTTTTTCTGTGCCTAGCTCATTTCACTTAACATAATGACCTCCAATTCTATTCCTGTTGCAGCATATGACAGAATGTCATTAATTCTTCATATATTTGTATTTCTCTAAAACAGGTAGATAATTAAGAAGGGAGAGGAGGAGGACAAGAGAATAAAGACAGGAAGGAAAAAGAATGAAAGAGAGAAATTCTACTCTTTTCCATGTCAGATAAAAAATACTAAATTTTTCTCTTTGTTTTAGCTATCATACAAGTTGGCTAGTCTACCCATTCTAAAATTGCATTCATGCTCAGAAACTCTCTGAATGATGAGAGGTTGCAGAACTTTAAAAAATGCAGGTTTCTGAATTCTATCCCTATTCCGTTACAGAAGGACTGTAAAGGGACATGAGAATATGTATTTTGAAGTTTTCAAGGTCAGTAAACACATGAAAAGGTGCTCAATTTCATTAACTATCAAGGAATACTAATTTGAAAAAATGCAAAACCATTATATATCCACCAGATTGTTTCAAAGAAAAAAAAAAGATAGCAACCAAAACTCACATACATAGTTGTTACAAATGCAAATTGGAACAACCAGTTCAGAAAACTGTTTGGTAGGATCTTCTTCTGAACACTGAAAATGGCAATTCCCATGACACAGCAATTTTACTCTTAGGTATATAACCATAGAAATGTGAACCAATGTTTTCCAGAAGACATAAACAAGTGTAATAATAACAGCACTATATGTAATAGCCAAAAACTAGAAACAACTGAAATGCCTACCAAGAGCAGAATAGGGAGATAAGTTTTAGTAGTACATAGAACCATATTCATTAAAAATGTATATGGCAATGAATAAATTGAATAAACTACAACTAAAAATGAGAACATAGATGAATCTCACAAACATAATGCTGAGTGAAATAAGCCAGACGTTGAAAAACTACATACACTATGATTCCATTCATATCATGTTCAATAATATTTGCAGAAAATATGACTTAGAGGAAATTAGTATTTATAATTTATAAATGTATATTTTTTATAATTTTAAATTTATATTTATTTTGTAATTTATATTTATTTTAATTTTTATTTAATGTATACTTAGATTTATAAATTATAAATTTATAAATTAACTATTTATATTTACACACAAAGATTTCTTATCAATCCAGTAAGGAAAAAACCTAAAAGTCCTAATATAAATATGTGATTATGCAACATACAAAAAAGATATACAAATGAATAATACACCCATAAAAAGGTATTCAACATCCATCAAAGAAATGTGACTAAATATCTGAGAGATCACATTTTACCCACCAGGTTTGGAAGGATTTAGATATTTTACAAATCCTAGAATTGTTTAGGGTTTTACTATCCTGTAAAGTTGGTAGATATTTACATTAGTATATGTCTGTAGGACAGTTTAAGAATATAAAGCACATGCATAATGTTAATCCACTAAAGGCAAATATTTTTGTCTGATTAGATTACTATTCTGCCACAGTATCTCAAACAGTGACCAACACATGGTAGAGGTTAATATCTGTTGAATGAATGTATGAATGAATGAATGAATGAATGAACTAAGAATAGGATAAGATGAAAAAATTACATTTGAACAAAAATTTTCCTACAGCAGTCTCTATAGTAGAAAAAGGAAACAACCTATATGTCTATCACTAGAATCCTTCTTCAGTACAATGAAAAATTAATCAAATATTAGATGAAATGATGTTCCCTTATTCATTAATATAGAAAGAGACTGGGAGAATGGAACCAAGACCAGGAGAATGGAACCAATAATGACATATTGAGTTCAAAGGAAGTTAAAGTATCATATATAACATTATTTTATGTAGAATTATTTGTAAATACTTATTTACATATGCTTACAGAGAGATGTGTTTGGAAGGATAATCAACAAAATATTAGCAGTGGTGCTTCCTGAATTATGCAACTTAGTGACATTTATATTTTCTCCTTTGCATGTTATATTATTTGAATTGTTTAATGATGGGCCTGCATAATTTTAAAGTAAATTTTTAAAATTAAAACCAAATTATATTAAAATATACACTTATAATCACCTTTTAAAGCATCTCCTATTTGCCATTGAGTTCTAACATTGACAAAGATTTACTGGGTGTAGAAATTTAAACAGCCCTAATAAAAACAATGCCTAACATTAACATCCATCTATTTTATTTTAGAGCTTAATTTACCATCTGTTACATTCAAACTTCCCATCTCTTTACAATTCAATGTATGTTGTGGTAACTAGAAATCCAAATGTGTATCCAAAATAGACCATAAATGAAATATCCAAACATAAATTACATTTACTCAAACTGAATGCAAATACCCACAGACCTCTTCCTGTATTAGCATCTGTTTCCTGCTTTGTTTTCATCTGGAAATATGAAAACTAAGTACTCCCTACATCAAAATGGGCAAGAAGCCATTTTTATTTGCATCAGGATAGTAAAAGGAGTTGCTAAAGAAACATTTGCTGCCCCAGTCTATGCACAATACTTCTAAATGGTGTTTCTGAGACACTAAGATGGATATCGATAAAATAAGTAGATTTTTATTGCACAGAGTGTCAGGTGTCTTATCAATGACTTATTTAACAAATATTGGGTGTCAAATATGTCCTTAGCCTTGCATTAAATGCTATGAAGGGCAAAGAAAAAAGCATAAGAAAGAATTTTGTTCTTGAGATGTTCTCAATTATGTGGGAGTGATGAAACTCTTAAGAAAAGGACTGAAACAATTTTAGACAGCCTATAATCAGGTGATAGACAAAGTGTGTGTGTGCGTGTGTGTGTCTGTGTGTGAGTGTCACTGAGAAAGTGGATTAATATTTCTTGAAACTTAAGGTCTAGAGATGCAAAAGCAAAAATAAAAAGATGTGAAGGATGACTAACTATCTAATAATGTAGAGCTGACACAGATCAAAGCAAGTACAACTTCACTGTTAAGTCCCACACCCCATACGCTAAATTGACTTGGTACTGAACATAAGAACAAAATCCATCACTCAGTATTCCCAATATAAATATTCAAGTTTCCACCAACAGTATATTATAAAACTATGCATTATTTTTGGAAGCCTACTACCTGAATTTAAAAGAATAAAAGGCTTAGGAAGAACATAATGTTGGAACAAACTTATCATGTACAACCTAAACATTTATATCCCACTGTGTTCTCCTTAAAGGGACCTTAGGATGTCTTGTTGACTAAGGCATTGAGAAATTGACAAATTCCTCAGTGAGAAAAGTATTGCATGCGTTGGAAAGCTCTGTAGTTGCTGTTCTGTGAGAGCAGGCATGATGTTAGGAGATGCTGCCATTGTAACCAGCTTTCTGATTGTAATGAGAATAGTGGCATCTCAGAAAGGTACAAGCCCCATGTCAGTATGCAACTCCAGAGGCAAAGGAGGCACATTTGACATAATAGGAAATAAAATCACAGTGAGAATCAAAAGGTGTTGACCTATTTTCTTTGACCTTTGGTTATGGAAAATTGTTCACATTATCCCTAGAAAGAAAAATGGTAGGAATATTACTAAACTATTATTTGATCCAGGTAATCTAAGGAGCTCTAGTTCAAGTGTGTACTATAATGGAGACTCACAGCCTGTAGCTCAGTTACCCATTTTAGCAGAATCCCCTTGAGGAAAGATCCTGAGATGCTGCCCAAGAACTCAGTGTAAATATCCAAGCTTGCCCAGAAAAGACCTATGGCTATTGTTTGAAGTGACTCTCCAGAAAAGAAAAGAAATTTCAGGAATTATCGGATGCTGGCTCTGAGTTTATTCTAGCATGTGAGTACAAAAAAGTCAGAGATGTTCACCAGCAAAGTGAAGAGATATTGGGGACAGGTGATAAAAGTTATTTCGGCCAAGTCTCACAGTGAGAACAGAAATTCCACAAAATCATTGTTCATCATTTCTCCAGTTCCTGAATTTGTGACTTCAATTGTCATATTTGGCAACTGGCCAAATGGAGTGTAGTAAGAGCCATTATTGTGGAAAGGTTCAAGTTAAAAGTCCTAATTTTCCCTCTATCCAGGAAGCCAAAAACAAAATGTCATCTCTGAAGACATTGCTGCAATTAGTACAACCATCAAACTCTTGAAAGATGAAAGAGAAACGATTATCACTAACTCATATTGTTTGTCTATTTGTTCTATCCATAACAGCAGTTTTAACAGTGAAGTTTTTAAATCAGCTGGCAAACTCAAATTCAGCTGCTATTTCAAATATGGTACGTTCCCAGGAAGAAAATCAACATAGGTCCAGGCACCTGATATATTTATTTACCTGTTAGCCTGAAAATGCTTTTTAAATATCAGTTTCCCACGACAAACCATAAAAAGTTTATTTTCATCTGGCAGATATAGGAATACATATTCATTGTTTTGCCTCTATCCAAAAAAAAAAAAAAAATGCACCAGATGGGGTTTTAAAAGGGAAGGAAGACTTTACTCAAGCCTATTGCAAAATGAGAGAGAAATTAAACTCAACTCCACTGAAACAGAAGCTGAAGGGATTTTAAATGCTGGAATAAGCTAATGGGAAAGTATTGGAGGATGTCATTTGTACGTGTTGGGGGTTGAGAGGGGATGTTTGGCAGGGTAATTAGGACACTTGTGTTTGCTTACTGGTGCTTATCATAGTTAGACTTCTACCCTCCCACAGAGACTGGGAAATAAGAACTCTATTATTCTTGATGACTGCATTTCAAAGAGTCCATTTTCAGGTCTTTGAAAAAGGCATTCCTGAGTTGTCCATCTCAAAGGAATAGAGGGAAAATTTACAATTCCAAGTTTTCTAAAGTAAATGCTCTAAGAAAATGGAGGTTGGGTACCTATAGCCAAGAATAAACCTGTCTAAAATTTTAGTCAAGCTGAGGGGACCGTTATGCTATCTTGGTCACCTCAGGGTTGTATTTGTATATTTAACTCTTCTATTCTCTAGAAAACAATCTATAAAATCTATAAGAACTTTGGTAGTCTTGATGTCTCACAGATTGGACCTGGTGAACAGAAAAGAGTATATATAAAAGATACATTAATAAAACACAATTGATCCAAAGAGTAGGAGATAAATTCTATGAAAACGCATAGATTCACCACCTTGGTCCACTTTCTAGAAATCCAGTGGTCTGCAGAGTACCATAATTAATCCAAGAGAAAGAAATAAAGAAGAAAGAAAGAAAG